>NC_052018.1:40511257-40652665 GCF_015832195.1 Motacilla alba alba | reverse complement strand
CTTATTTTCGAATTGTAGTTGACAAGTTTTATTAAAAAAAACACTTTATAAGCTACCACTTAATGCATTATTGACATTTTTTTAAAAAATGCTTGAGAGAAATCACATTAATGAAGAGAACATTTGTAGTAATTTGGTGATAATTATCAGAATCACCAAATATTCGCAAAGGCTTTAACATTACGTGTTGGAAGAAAAGCAAAACACATTACTTTAATAGTCTGATATGCAAACTATGGACCATTCAATTACATGGCTTAATAATGCATACATGATGTGATCTTGTTATTGGGAGAGGAAGGGATGCAGTAATTCACTCCGAAGACCAAGTGTGCTCTTACATTCAGTAAAATCCATTGCCATGGATCAGGGGGCCCTGCCAAACTACATTTAAGAGAATAAAAATTAATGACTGAGAATTTGAGCGTTAAATTAACATTAATTATATGACCTGCCTGCTGGAAAGATTAAATTTCTTACGCCCTAATTAGATAACGTCTCCTCATACATCAAACAATTTCCATTTCCAGATTTCAGGATTAAAATGCAGGCTGGGAGACCGGACTTGTTCGGTCGCCGGCAGCCGGCGGCCTCACAGAGAGCTCCCGGCCCCGTCCCGCTCCTCCCGAATGCCGGCGGTTCAGCGCGGGCTGGGATCGGGCCGGGGAGCAGCTCTGGGTCAGCCTTTCTGGAACTTGATTTCCCTCACCCACCCGCCCCGGATGTGGTGGCGAGGCGAGGCGAGGCCGGGCGGGGCGGGGGAGCGCCGCGGGTGCGGAGGGAGCCGCGGGAGCGCCTGGCCCGCCGCCCGGGGATGCTCTGAGGAGCGGCCCGGGCACCCGCGCTGCGCCAGGGGCTGCCCCCGTCGGCCGCCCCGAGGAGAAAGGACAGAGAGACGGGGCTATCTTCCCGCCTCAAGAGTGCAACTAATTTCAGTTTAATTGCTTCTCTCAAGAATAAAACCTCCGCGGTTCTCCCTCCCTCCCCCACGCAGGCACGCGGGATCCTGCCTTTTCCTGCCCATGAGAAACCCCCTCTCCCCTGCTCCCTCACCCCTCCAGCCCCGCGGTCACCCACGCGTAACCCACGGGTCACGGTCACCGCAGGCAGCAGCGCTCGCCCGCGGCCCCGTCCCCTCCCCGCTCCTCCGCCTCCCGCCCCTGCCGACGGCGCCCGGGCCGCGGAGCGGACACGGGCGGGTGTGGCGGGGCCGCGCCCAACCGGCGGGGCCAAGCAGCTCGGTTTCAGGGCTTCGGGTTTCAGGGCTTTAACCTCGACTTCTGCAGGGGAAAAATAAATTGGAAAAAAAAAAAAAGAGAGAGAGAGAGAAAAAGAAAGAGAAAAAGGAGAGGCGGGAGCGTGTGGCGGGGGGGGGGAGGAGGATGCGCGGGTGCTCACCCGTGGGGCGGAGGATGCCGGGGGAAGGCGACCCTGTCGGCTCTGTACTCCCGGCAGCATCCCCGGCCTGGTGGTGGGATACTGGCTGTGCCTCGATGGCTCTTCGTTGTGTCTGCCTTCGTGCTGAGCCTCCCAGAAAGCTCCTGAAGAAAGGTCCGAGGAAGCCAGACTAAGGCAAACGTTACTACCCAGAGGCTGTTTTGGGAGAGCAACTGTGCAGCAGAGCTGAGGTGGCCTTTGGTAGCTTCATGGTTAAATGCAAAAGTCATAGCAACCCCCTACCCACCTCGAAAAACTGTTAGGAGCAGGAATCATAACATTATAAAATGTTTCCTTGTTCTCACTTCATTCTATCGTACCAGATAATTGCTTTTTCAACTCAATTGAAACTCAGTTTCTGTTATTGCAGTGTTACTGCTCCTCCATGAGCTTCAGCATTTCTCAAAAACATCCATTTCTTGTCTATTAATGTTTCTTGCCCACTTTCTGGACTGGATTGATAACCATTTATGTTTAATGTTATGTTAAGTAACAGCTTCGAGAAATGGAGTAGGTGAGGAGGCTGTGGAAGAGATAAGGTAAATTGTCTTGTTCTTCGGTCCTGATCTCCAGAAGCACCTCTCCTTCAGGTCTGAAGCCTAGGCCATGCAGTCAGACCAATGATAAACACAAGTAAGTAATTATTCCCCAGGGAGGTAATCTTTCCAATAAATAACAAATACCTTTTATCTTAAATTTGTTGACAAATAAAGTTGGATAGAAAGGGGACCAGAGGTGCTGACTGCAGTAAAAGTTAGCTTGTAGCACACAAGCCGTCTGCAAATTTGAGCAGCATCTTCAGCAACACATCCACACTCCAGTAAAAAGAACCTCCACCAGAAAGAGCTGAAAACCACATTTAACAGAAGGAGATCCAGAAACCACACAAAAGAATATTGTGGCAATCAGCTAAAAAAGTAGCAACCTGCAGAGCTCCCACTGTTTGCCACTCTTTCCAGCTTTAGAACCAGCAATTCTGTAGGAACTTACTTTCTGTCTCTGGTCAAGCTGATGTGTGTTCCTCCATAGGAGGAACATAGGAGGATTCCTGTCAGCTTCAGTGGCAGAGCGGAAAAAAGTGTTGAAGAGGGCAAAAGTGACTGTGTGGTAGTGGTCTTCAGCTAAAACACACTGGCACTCCTCCGGTTACCAAGTTATCACAATGGGAGTGCAATCACCTATTTGTTATAAAAATTTAATAATTGGTCTACAAGTTTCATATTGAGAGGAGGCTACAGCTGACATAACTGCTTCTCCCTTGAAAATGCAGACGTGGATGTGGGGGGATGCCCCTTTCTCTCTGCTGTGGTGAGTGACGGCTCAAAGTCTAATTTTAAATATTTTCAGTCCAACTTATTTTCTCACATTTGTGTAAATCCAGTGGTTAGAAACCAGCTTAATCACTCCCTTGCTGTAAGTGCAGGGTGGGCAGGGACCGTGACTCAGGCACTGCTACAGGTGATGTGACAGTTGCACTTCCACAGCTATGCTTGACTGTCTGGGGGTGCCGACACCAGTTGGAGCAGCAGGGATTTCTCTGCTGCTCCCACACACAGCCCATGAAAGGCAATCAGTCTTCGTAGGGAACAGCTCAAATAATTCATGTACCATAATAATTGTATATTCCCACTAAAGTGACACTGAACAGTCGATCCTTCAACAAAAAAGATTTGCCCATCACCCTAGATGATTGCTGAAGTGTTACATTTCCAAAAAAAAAAAAATCCCTAAACCCACATGATGATATGCAAGCACAGAAAAATTAGTGGTGATAATGGAGCCTAGAGCTCCGTGGCTGAAACGGGAGTCTCTGCACAAGAGCTGGGTGGCAGAAATGAGCCTGGATCCCTTCCCTTTTCCTGCTAGACTCTTCATACCATGAAGACTGGGTCGTACATCTCCCCCCTCCCCTTTCTGCTGTGCAGACATATGGTTGGTGTTTCCTCAGTGGGGAGCCCCCAGCTGAGAGTGCACCTGTGGTATAGCCAGCAGTAAACAGGAGTAAAGAGTTAACCTACTTATGCACACTGGGAGAGGTGAGTTTATCCACTTTTATTTACTGCTACACCACCGAACTGCGCTTCAGCATAAATTGGTTCAAGGTGCCTTGTTTCAGCAGTCGTACAGAGAACTGGCTTCTTAGTTATTCTGTAACTCAAAGGTGTGCAAAATCACTGCCTAACTGGGAATAAAATTATCATAAGCACAATTATGCCTGTGCTGAAAGGACAAGGTCAGAAGAGAGAATCCAGAATGTCAACAAGACTAGTTCATGATGGATTGTCCCAGACAAAGCTGTCTGATGTTATATATCACAAAAAGTTAAAAGATGATGTAATTTATATGTTAGACTCATTGTCAATTCACACCCAAACCCGAGGAATGGCAAAATCCATTGTCGTGCTTTTGGCCATATGGAACGTTTTGGGATGTGTGGTAAGGGTGGTTGGCAATATAGAATTTTTATCATTGGCATGTCAGTAAAGCATTTTGTGAGCTGGCAGTAGCTTCTGTGTTTGGCACCAGTAATCCTGGGGGACCCCGTGTCAGTGTGTTTTTCCTGCCATGGCTTCAACAACAACTTGCTCTCTGCTCAAAATAAAAGATCTTCATGCAGCCAAAAGGGTCTCTGATTTAGTCCTGTTGCTCCAGAGTTTTGGCATTGCTGGTTCAAACCTTTCGGGATGATGAAATGGTTAGGCTGGACTACTCAAGGGCACTTTGGTGGTGTAGCGGCTTCTACCAGTTCTCAAAAATTTCTTGCAGGGTTTCTTTTACTCCACCCCCATTATTTCCTTCCTTAATTTTTCTTACAGTCATTTTTTATACTATACAAACATATTTATCCAGTAACTATCCAGAAAACCTTGGTCAACATCCAGTGCTCATACATTATTTTGAAAGAGGTCCATATTTATGGGTGCTGACAAAAATAAATGCATTAATTAAAAAAATCTGCTTGCTTTGGTTTTAAGGGTAGGAGATGAAGATGTCACTCTTTTCTTTGCCTCCTATCTGAAGGCATCCTGGTCATTACAGGTGGGAATGGGAGAGCTGCTCCTTGTTATAGTTGTATGATACTGCCAGTTAAAAATTTTTTGTCATAATGTTGCTAGATTGCAACATCAACAAGGTTCAGATTTTCCATTGCCACACGGCACTTCAGGAATGAGCACAAAAATTTCATTTTATAGATTTTAATCTACAACGGGTCAAAGAAAAAAAGTCTAGGGAGTGGGGAACAGATTGAAAGGGAGTGGCTTCAGATGCAGTACATAGCATAACTGAGCTAGCTCTTCCAGACATGGCTGAGATCACCCAGTTTGATGCTATTTGTCCTGTAGGCATGCTGAAGGTGGAAATTGGAGCCATTTGGAAATTACATGCCTTCACATTCTAAGTGTATGGTTGACACAATGAATATGAACGATTGTTCCTCTTTTTTAGGAGTGTGCAGTCCTGGACCATTCGTTGGACTGTATTTATCATCTTAGATTGATCTGCAACAGACAAGACCATAGACACTGCTTCTTGATTTGAATGTAATTTGTAGATAATGTATTATATCCATAAAGAAAAAGGCACATCCTACACATAAGTCTGGTGTGATGTGGTAAAAGCAAAAGTTAAACAGCTTAGGACACCCACAAGCCCTCTTCCCTCCCTTGTGTTTGCTGAAGGTGCAGAAAAGAGACTAGCAACGCATTTCAGACTAGATACCTAGAGGGAGACTGAAACTCAAGGTTGAAATACTTTATTTTCATATACCTGGCTTTCCAAGGGAATTCTCAACCTGGAAGTGCACTCCAGGTTATCCCAATTACAGTCCGGATAAGCAGGCATCTTGAATGGGGCATGCTGGCAGGCCTGAGCCTGCTGATAGGAAATGGTGAGCAGAGACAGTCGCTTGTCTCTTACCAGGAACTGCTCTCTGCTCTTCCCCGGGTAGTTCTGGAGAGAAGGATGCAGGCAGCAAGGGTGATGGTAATATCCCCTAACGCCTGACATCTGCAGTGCAGGGGCCACGGGCAGCCAAGGGGAGGCACAGCTCATCTGCTGTGCTGCTGTGTCTGCTCTGGGAGGAAGTGCAGTGCCTGGGGTAACTCACTCCGATACAGCTGACTATGCCACGGATGCTAAAGTTAAGCAAAATTAATGTGACACCCTAGTTAAAAAGCTAGGCATTTCCAGTGATAAATAACAAGCTTTGAGGATGTAAATTTTGAGCATGTTTGTCTCCAGGGATGAATCAGTGCCCAGCCATGTGTATCTAGAAAGTTGAGCCAGTGTAGTTTTCTTTCATATCTGGTGCTGTTGATGTAAAGGATCAGAGCTCCTATTTTTGTTTTTATTGTGTTTCTGCATTTGAATCAGGGTTGGTAGCAACCTTAGGCTGCACTTTCAAAAAGCTTGAATCAGAATGTGAGTCCAGGTTTTTTTGAGTAATGTTTTTGAATTCAAGCAGCAGAGCAAAGTGGCAGTTTTCTAGGGGCTCATCTTCAGTGAGGCAGGAGAAAACTACCTCTCTTGCTATTAACTGGTTTGAATGGGATCTTGCAAAGATCCACTGAAAGACTGTGTTCACATGATTGGGACAGTTAGAAGGGATTTTGATGAGTGGTAAATGAAGGAATATGTATGCATATACACAGGAATATTTGTCTCCCACACCTGAGATATTTTTCTCTATTAGTTATGGATGAGATGTCTTTTCTGTTTGACATTGCTATCACTTCAGAACATTTTTGGGCAGTAGGTCTGTGAGGCATAGAGATAGAAAAACCCCTGAAAACCTTTTACAGCTAAATTAGGTATTGGTATCTTTCTCAGGACTTTATTGCATTTTTTTTTTCCTCTTCAAATCTTCTTCTCTTGGATTTATGTAATTAAATTACAGTCCCAGTTCTTGCGAAAAATAATAAATATGGTTTTTATACATCATTATTCTAGAAGGATGTTTTAAAAAGTGATTTGAAAGTACCTTGAATGTGCAGCAACCAACAGAGAAATAGAATGAAACCCACATTTATTATTAGGAAAAATCTTGAAAATTTTAACCATACTTGTCATTTTTAAAGTTGGCTTATGATTTAGATTAGACATTAAGAACAGCTTTATAACTTTCAGTTGGAAAGCCCAAGAATAGATTGCCTAGAGTGACAGTGGGAGGATTTTGAAAATAGATTGGACAAATGTCTGCTGGGAATGGTTTAGCTGCAGTCGATCCAGCCCAGTGCCAAAGGATGCACAAGTGACCTCTAATTCTTCCAAGCTGCAGCACGGTACGGTCCCTGAGCGCTGGCAGTCGCCCCTCGGCTGGCACCGGCTCCAGAGCCCGGCTGGGCTCTGCCAGGCTGCCGGGGTTGGCAGGGGCAGGTGGACAGACCCCCGTCCTTCCCAGGACGTGTGCGGAGCTAGGGAGTGCCAGTGCTCACAGGAGGGCTGTCATGGCTGGGATTCACCTCTCGCCCCACCTGACCTTTCTGCTTGACTTCTCTGAGCATATTTCTGGTTATAAGCAGTTCCTCCGGGCATCCAGGAGGGAGGCAGGGAGTCACCTTCTCTGCAAATGTTATACATGAATAAACACCTTCCTGGGCTTACTTAACCGCAGTCCACTGTGTGTCTGGCTCCCTGCTGACACACCATTAGCATCTGAAGCATCTATATTTCCTGAATCGAAACAGAGATAACTTATCATTCTCCAGCTGCTTATCTCAGACCTGCCCTGTGGATCTGGTGGAAAGATTTCCCCATTAGCACATAACAACAGGTGCCTGATACTCACTTTGAAATGTTCCCCTTTTAAAAAATAAGAAGGTTTGGGATTCTTGCCTTCTACTTTTTGCATCTTTTTTTCCATCTCTGTGCCCATGTAGCCCAGTTTATTACTGGACCGTTGTCCCATATCTTGCTGACAGTGCTATCAGTTCCACACAAATATGTCCCAGGAAGTTCTGGATATGTTAGCATCATCCTTGCATTGCAGTGGCCGAAAGTGGCCAAAGTCAGTGTACCATTTGAAAAGGAGTTAGGTACATGTTGAGGAAACTCTTCTGGAAGCTACTGGAATAGAGAAGTACGGGAACAAGCATCCACTTGCTGTTTTCATATCTGTTTTTTCTCTCAACAAATACCTGGGGTATCAAGTCAGCACATATAGTGCTATGCATAGGTTTATTTTCTGGAAAAAGGGTCAGCAGAGGCAGAAGTGCTGCCAGTGTGCTGGAGGGTGGGACTGTAGAGGGTGGGAACTGTAGATGGTAGACTGTAGGGTGGAGACATCCCTCCTTCCCTCTTCCACAGAGTGTCACCCTGCTTCCCAGGGCAGCCAGATGTGGCATCTCTGGAACCAGCTTTATCAGAAAGCTCTTCAGCATCTTTTCTTGTAAATGTAGTAGACAGGGGAGTGTTTCTTCTCCCCAGTGTAGCCTGGGGTGCCAGGGAGCTCCTGGAGTGCTTGGGGCTGCACACAGGTGTGTTCACTGATGCACATTTCTCTGTGGAGCCTGGCCCCAAAAGGGTCTGACCCCTCTCAGGCATTGCTCATGTAAGCTGCTGCTTCGGCTGTGGTCCTCTGTACTTTACTGGGGCTTGTTGAGGTTGCTGCTGGTTTTGAAATGTTACATCTCTTTTTTTTTATCATGGCTTTAGGCAGGAAAATAGACATGATGCAAGGAAAGGGTAATATCAGGGCAAGAAGCTAAGCTCTCTTCTTACTTTCTGAGTACTGCTACCCCCAAATCACTTTTTTTTTGTCGTGCAGTGAAATCTTACCCAAAGCACTGGAAAGGAGCACATAACTAACCACAGAGCTGAGATTCATTGGCTGGAATTTTATCATAAGAGATATGAGGAGCTTGATAGACACACTGGTGCTATCACCTATAGATATGTTCCTTGATGCTTTTCATCATGAAATTCTGCTTCCTCTTGCTTATATGGTTGTGCCATCTGTCTTGATTTGAATGTTTCAGTGCTTGATGTTTTCATCCAGATCAAGATCCAGGAGACAAGTGAAAATATAAGCAGCCTATCTTTCATTTCAAAAGAAAAGCTTCTTGAGTTTGCAAAGTTGCAAAGTTTGGAAGGGGAGCCTTGTAAATGCAATGAGAAAGCTAAAGCACCTCAATGACAGGTGTCTGCTTTTACTGGTATTTAAAAAAAAACCCAAACAACTCATTTTTACACCTAATCTATGAGGCTTTTTGTTCATGGCCTGATTTGTACTTTCTTAATGCTCAGGACTGGCAGTATTGTTTATAGCTCTGTCAAACTTATAAAAATTGAAGAGCTTTTTCTGGCTAGTCTCTGACTCAAGGCAAACTATCCTGGAAGCAGTCAGTTTCATGGTTCCATGGTTTCAGAGAATGAAATTAAGGCAAAACTGATACACTTGAACATCCTAAAAAAGTATCACTATTATTTCATTGTGAAATTCTGGCACATCAATATTTGGTACAGAAGTGCAGAATTTTGCTTTTAACCAAACTCTGATATTTTAAAAATGTGAGTTTACACCTGGTTGTTCATCTTGGGCCAGACACAGTCCTTGCAGGCTCTAGGTACCTTAAACAGACTTCAGCTTCTCCCCTCACCTGGTAATGACCAGGCTCTGGATGGAGCAAGAGAGCCCAGGTAAGTGGGTCTTCCCTGCAATCCCTGTTTGTGATGACTTTATATTTCTGTGTTTCTGGATAGGGGAATAGCCAGTAAGGGCTGCTCTCTTGTCATCTTATGTGTTTGAACTTATGGGAGGAGGCAGGAGTAGTGGGAGGGGGAGAACTAACAGAAGTGTGGAAAGATGGTGGGAGAATGGGGGTTCACACAAGGGAAAAGAGGAGGAAGGTGGACAATCAGGATGAAATTAAGAGGATGAGGGAAACATCAGGGCCCAAAATAGGACAAAATATGACGCTGAAGGGGGATAGAGGGAAAGAGGCCAAAGGGTGTGTAGCTCCTTAAGGGATCCACAGCAGGATCCAAGAGTGCCATCTCTCTGCATTTCTGTTCTGACTTGCAAGCAGTAGTCTTGAACATGCTCTTATACACCCATGCTCTTATACACCTCTGGTGAGCAGCACTTCAAAGATAACAGCCTGTTACTGCCATTATTTCAAGCAATGAATGATGTCACAGACTTAATTGTGAGTGGAGGACTTAATTCTCCTACCCAGTGATATGTTTATTTTAAAACAAGTCATAAAGTTTTCCTCCTCCTGAACTCCATCTGTTTGAGGGGTATGAAGGTTGAATGATTGAGCCTTCAAAAGTTGCAGGATGTCAGAATTAAGTTTCTTCTCTTGTGTACATAAATTAAAATGAGCTTGTGTGCTTATGTGGTCCCAGTTGACTAAGACTGGTCTTCTAAAGTGGAGTGACCTCTTGGGAGGAATTGATAAAATGACCAAATTATTTTTAGGCTTTAATTCTATATGGCAATGAAAGATAATAACTACACATTGTGTGTACATTATGCCTATTCCAAAGCCTCCCTTATAATGTGGGTGGAACACTACTAGCCCTCATCAGGATAAAAAATCTGACCTGTTACTTGCTGGAACACAATCTCATTATACTCAGGCTTCTGGCTGGAAGTGAAAGAAAGCATCACTTTTTTAATTTGTTGGGGAGAATATGGAATAACATTGTGAAATGAGTTATTCTCATCAGGTATCCCAAATTTCTAAAGTGTAGATGATCCATGGACACCGGTTAATACAATATTGCTCCCTGTCATGATGGCTGGTGCCCACCCTGGAATAGGATGGAGAAGTTTCTGATAGTCCAGCTTGTCTATGAGAACGGGCAAGGAGCAGCTGCAGGAGCGTCATAGGCCCTGGTTTGATGGCTGTTTGTCTCCTCCTTCTCAATCACTTTTCAATCAAGCTCCAAAATGAGAGTTTGAGGTGGGCAGGGTGAACGTAACTGGTGGGAACAGAGGTTTAGTATTTTCCTGGACTTATAAGCTTAATAATTTCCAGTGAGGGCACAGCAAAGACAGAAGTCTTGGTTGCGCACCGAATATTCAACACAGTTGTGCATCTACCAATTTTTAAGTAGAGACGAGCCATTGCTGCACCAAGGAAAATTAGGCTTGTCAGTTCATTCGCACTTTAAAAAACAATCTTATAAATCTGCAGTCTCTCCATCCTACCCATAGCTCCTCTGTCTCCAACTTTGCACAGCACAAGCCCCAGGTTACCTGGGTGCCTGTGGTACATGCAGAACACGCGGTGATCAGTTCAGTTTTAATGCAGAGCATTTCCAAAATTAATTACCCAGAAGCAAATATTAAAAGACTGTTCTGTAGAATACAGGAAGAAGAATTATTGCAGAGCAGTGAATGAAGGCTGTTATGAATGTTGCCCTTGTGCTCTGGGGTGCAGCCTCCCCAGCCCCCCTGAATGGAAATGTAATAGCAATGAGAGCTGATCTGCTCTCAAGGTTTAGACATGGGCCTGATTTCCAGCAGGTGGGTGATGCTGGTGATCTGATGTGCCCTGAATTAAGCGTGTCTTTAAAGTGTTTTTTTTTTTTTTTTCTCCTTTCTGAATAGAGACCTCCATGTTATACTGAGGCTGGCAGTGGCTTCAGTTAACTCTGGATGTGACTGGAGGACCTGAACATTTCCAGTGTCCTCTCAGGCTTTGCCAAACTGCTGGAAAAAAAAGTTTATTATCTTTTTTATACATCAGTTAGGGTGGAGATTCTGCGTGTGAATCTTAAAAAAAAAAAAAAAAAAAAAGAAAGAAAGAAAAAGAAAAGAAAGAAATTTCAAGAAAAATTGAAAGCCGTACGCTCACAGGTGTAGGTGGGCTTAGGTAACAAGGATTATATTGCAAAATCTAATATAAAGATGGGTTATAACTAGCCTTTGCCAAAATTAAAAAAAGGAAATCTGATCAGCATGATAGGCAACTGAGTTTGACCCAAAGACTTATGGAATAAAGTGTCATTTGCATCCCTCTTCTGCAGTCTCAAAGAGGTAATAAATAGTGCAATAGAAAAGAAGTGGCAGTGGAATGAATAATTTTAAAACTTTTTTATATTAGTCTCTTTTCAAAAGGAATACAATAAGAAACTGAAGGTACACAGTTCTTTTTAATATATTAAAAACATATTAAATGTGCTATAAGATTTATGTTTCTATGTTTATGTGTTTATACGTCTTCGATGACTGCAAAAAACCATGAGAATGAAGAAGTGACCTTCATATTTTTTACTGTGCATTTCATGTGCATCTTTTTTTTCCTAAGGTATCTTGGCATCAGAAATCCCTTGCAACATACCTGATACAGGGATTTACTGTGATACACTTTTACCAAATAACAGAGTATTTAGGAGACTGTATGTGCAGTAAATGGAACCTAAGTATTGTACAATGTAGTAGGAGTTAAAAATAAAACAGTCTGTCTCCTTCTGTCTGCCTTCCCAGCAAAATGCCTGGCTAACCTTGTGCCTGCCACACAGAGCTCAGGGAGCAGTGGCTGTCTGGGCTGATTGTGCTGTGCTGGCTCCCTCTTCCCTGGCACCTGGCATGGCCACCAAGGAGCGGGGTTTAGAAGGGTTTGCCCAATGTCTTGGGATCGGTGTTTTAAAAGAATTTGACTTTAATGTACGTATCCTACTCAGGGCCTGGATTTTCAGAAGAGCTTTGCGGCTGGATTGTGGGCTGCTTGGAAATGCAGGTGTTTCCTTTGGGTGCCTATACTGGAGTAGACAGAGGCAGGCCTGTGGAGAGCTGCAGTCCATGAAGTGATCTCTGTCCTGAGGGAACACTTCCAAAGCAGCAGTCCCAGCCAGCATGGTAGACATACATGAATGGTGCTGTGTGTCCTGCTGGCTGAGCCTCCTTTGGGCACCGCTCAGAAATGCTGTCAGAATGAAGCAGAGCGCCCAAAATACATTTAGGGTGGAAGATCCACCCTGAGTGAAGGTCACAGGCCTTTTGCTGCTAATTGAAGGAAGGTGAGGCTTCTTCTGATGAAGAGCCAACACTCATTACTGAAAGCTTTGAATAAATCTTTGAATGAAGAATAGCATGTCTGCAGCTACGAGCTCGTTCATCTGTCTACAAACCATACTCGCGCTCGTATGGAAAATGATGAAAAAAAGTGTGTTCGTAAGGACACTTGTAGGCTGTACAATGCTGTGCTGAAAATTTTATTACATTGATTCAAATACTTTCTGCAGTTTATGTAAAGTAATCTTTCTGTATCTCATGGAATTTGCATCCTGGGAGTGATTGATACTCCGAGTGGGATGAAGCCGACTTCCATTCCCTACCACACAGGTGTGTGATGAATCCTGGTTTGAGGTGGGCTATTATTTACTGCCAAGGTTATTTCATAAATTCAGTTTCACACTTCTAATTCAGACTTGCATGCTTTCTGTGAGGAGGGCTCTTATTAAACCACCATTTCTTGAGCAAACTAAACCAAACTAAAAGGCACCAGTAACAGACTGGTTTTATTCCCCTCCATAAATGTGTGAAATATTGCTTTTTTATCCATTAAAAGTGTGATTAGGTGAGATGGCATCTTTGGACAATGGACAAGTGCCACTCTTCATTACTAACTTTACACTGTGTGTGGATCACTTTTAGTTTTCTAGGTGATTTGTTAATGGTGTTGAAAAACTAACACACAAACTGGGAAAGGGAAAACCAAGTATGTAAAACTGCCACAGAGATTAGTATTAATTTTCAGAATGTCTGAATATTGGTGTATGTTTATCACTTGCTGTTAGAAAGCCAACACTCTTATGAAGCAATTATTTTCCACTTTAGGAACAGGGAAACAGCAAAGCTTCTTGGAGAAGAATGCACTCATAAACTGTTACTGCTGGCTATTCAACTGCAACCACTGGATCCCCGTCTTTGCTTTACCACCAAAAAAGTATTTGTGGTTGGCCAGGTAGTTGCAGAATTCAGCCTTTATAACCTCTTCCAAGAACAAAAACAGGGCAGAACTTTCAGAAACAGGAAGGATGTCTGGTCTTTTTTTAGCCTAGAAGCAGGTTATAGAGGATGAGCACACACTTATGGGGTAGGCTCAGTGATGAAACAACTCTTTTTGCACATTACCCTTCAAGCTCAGCTTGGAATAGCCTGCCTACTTCTTTGGTCTTGATTTATTTGGAGTCTTTCAGGCATCTAAAGAACAGAATCAACCCCATATTTTTGTTCTTTGAGGTATAAATTATATAGTATAGTATTTTTTTTCTTTTATACCTTTATTTAGAGCACTCAGAATATTTTGTGCCCTGAATCTGTGATCTGCAACAATTTAATTCCTATATTATTGTTCCTCATGTGTTCGTCGACATGTGAGGCAGATGGGCAACTGCATGGCTCCAGCTGTGCCATGGGAGCCAAGCAGGCCCTGTACAGGCTGCTCAACACAGGAGTAGACATGAACTTTACAGGTGTTTTTGTCCTTCTGCTAAGTCTGGCCTCCTGCAACACTGTTTATACCTTGCTAAGTTGTTCTGGGCACAGTGACTTCTAGCTATATCCTCCACAAAGTCTATTTGGCTGTTTAAGGCTGTTCCTGAAGTCTGTGTCTGAAAATTTTTGATGAAAAAATTAGTCCATCACTTTAAAAGATGAGAACAATTAAAATTTCAGTTGGTCTTCCCTCTCTTTCTCTTTTCCTGAATACTGCTTCAGGTGTTCATCCCTTTGCGCTGCATCCCTCACCTGCTTTCCATACTACATTCCCATTGTTTCCTTTCTGCACAAATACAGGAAATGTGATTTCCAACAGCAGTGGCTCCCTAGGCATCTCTTCTCCACAGTCACTGTGTGAGTAACCTTTGTTATGAGTTTCTTTCTTGGTCGTGGGGGTAGAGCAGGCAAAGTAGGGACTTGGCTGGTGCTGGGTGTGTAATGCACTGGCCCCTGATGAACAGAATTGGTGGCAAGTTGTGAGAAACTAGGAGGCCACTGAGAAGGGAAAGATATAAACAGGAATTAATCAGCTGACCTCTGTCTTTTGCATTGGGAATCAAAATTAGGCTTCGAAAATGACTTTGTCATGGTCCTCTAGACCTGTATAATTAGCTTTCCAGCTGATGTGTGAACTCCATTTTCTTCTCTTGGCTTTTACTTTTTGTAGGTTATCATCTGATGGTGTGCACATCTTACTTTAGATTTTACCTTCTTGAGAAGGAATCTACCAGTGTCTGACTGCCCATTTGTCCTGATGACAGGGAAATTTGGCACAGCTCTCCAAAATAATCTTTGCAGCACAGAAGCCTGAAGCGTGGAAGTGATTGTGGTGTGAGTCCAAACCAGCTTTTATTACAATAAATTATCATGTTCTATGTAAGTAAGAAGTAGTTTATTTTTCTTCTGGTTTGATGCAGACCTTCAACAGTTCTTTCACATCTGTCTTCAGAAAGGATAATTTGTATGGGCAGTGAAGTAAGAAGCGGGCTCAGACACAGACATGAATTTTCTGTACAGGTAGTAGGAATCCACATGGAAAAATTAGTGCAAAGACCACTCATTCTGAAGATGTGAACATAGCTAATTTGCTGTCTATTTTACCCCTTTTAAAGTGAGAATATGTGTGGCACTTGATTAGAATGAACACTTGGCATTGCTGTCAGAGTAAATCCATACACTTCCCTTATATTAGATCACTGTTTTATTTCAAGAGTCACATGCATACAGGATGACAGCAAGCTGATTTTCCAAATTGCTCTGCTTTGTCACTGTTAACTCCCAGCATTAGGCCATCTAGGGACTCTGTTCCTGAGGTGTGCTCTGCCAGCTCCAGAGCTGCTCCTCCAACTATATCACCTTTCTGAAGGTCACTTGTGCTTCTACAGTAAATGCTACAATAATTTTTTTCTTTTTCTTTCTTTTCTTTTTCAAAAATAATATTTTTAGCCCTAAAAACATGCTCTCACACAATAGTGCTCTATTGAGAAACAATAGAGAAGAACCTATGAAGGCATGAGGCTTATCGTTGCCTCTAATTTCTTGATTCCTGTGAATATTGTCTACCACAAGGATCCTATTAAAAATGGTATTTTGAATAAAATGCTTCTCAGGATTTTTTCGTTTTCAATGTGACCTGTCTGGCATACCATGAATCCCTATCAGGGTAAATATTTTCCAAGCAACAGAGAGGAAGGATTGGAAGTGCTGAGGAGGCAGAAGCACTGAGGAGGGGAAAAAAAAAATTGCTTTCTGTTTTGCCGATAATTTCTTGGCCACCAATTTCCACATAGAGCTGCAGATGTTACATGGGAGTGGAAACTTTCAGATAGTGTCACACAACTCTTGAGATTCACTGCCACTGAAAATATAATTAGAGATCTGGTTATCCAGCTAGAGGTCAGAAAACCAGAGTTAATTGCTAACCTGTTTATCCTACTCAAGGGATAAAGCACATAAATACAGTTAGAAGCTGCTTAAAGCCTAAGAGACCTCTGCTGAAATCCTGCTGCAGGCTTAAGGCAGCAGTTTGGAAAGTGCCTGAGGGAATGAAAGATGTGGGGTAGCGGCTGTCCCGGCACCCGCCCCTGCCAGTACATCTAGCAGCCTGTGCAGGTCCTGCTGAGCCCACCGCCCCACTCACTGACAGTCCCCCTCACCCCTCCTCCCCCACCAGCCCAGGCAATTCTTCCTATTATCCAACATGGAAGGGGTAGATATAGCCTAAGTAACTTAAGAGGGGAAGGTCCTTTAGAAAAGCAGACTTAGGTACTCTTGAAAAAAAGGTGCCTCAGACTTTTGTTTAAGCAGCTGGGGTTTACAAGCCCAGTCCTCCAAAGCCTGACTTATGTGAATAGCCCTTGTCCTTCAGCCCAGTGTGGCTGAAATTAATGCCTCTTCACGTGCCCCTTTCATGCTTAAATGGCAAGAGCCACAAGTCACTTGTTTCCTGTCCTCTCACCACCTGATTTCTTACATTAAAACCCTCCCATCTATCTATTCGGAGCAGGCAGTGAAATCCCTTATGCCTGTACAATGCAATCCACTTTCAAATAGAAGATTTTTTGTTACTCCTCATTCCTATTAAAGTAACTCCTGTGCATATAAAGACTTTGGTTATCCAGACCACATAATGCAGCCAAAACTGAACAGGACATCCATGGGGCTGGAGAAAGCCCTCCCACCACTCCCTAAGGGCAACCTTCTTTCCAAGTATCTTCTCTCTCCTTAGGAATACTTCTAGGCTACAGCACTGTAAGAAGCCAGAAAAATTATTTTTATATCAGGGAAATGCCATTTTATTTTTATTCTACTCATACTGGAGAAAACCATACTTTTTTAAAATCAAAAAATTGAGAAACATTTTCCTCTAGTGCACATTGAGCATGGTATTCCTCTCCCCTCATTTTCAATATTGAAAATCCAGCACCCTGGTTCAAGCCACTTGCCTGGGCTCCATCAGAAGCTATTGGGTATTCTTGGAGGGGAGAGGTGTTTAGGAGAAGGGACTCAGGGAGCTCCCAGCACTCTGCTGCATGGCAGATAAAAGGGCAGCTGCTAAGGTGAGTCTCACACAAACCATGAGGATGAGGAGCAATTGTAAATTGGGCAGGTTTTGCTGGCACCAGCTGGGGCGACATTTCTGCCCCTGCATTCAGGATTATACTTAGGTATATGACAAAATTTTAAGTACCTGGTCACTGATGGCAAAGAAGATTCAGAATGTGCTTTGGCTCTGCCCTCTTGCTGACACGCTCACCCTAACACACCATAAAAGAGTTCTGGTGCCTGTTGCTTAATATAAACATGATGGAGTCGTTGATTCATATTATTTAATAAGAAGATGACTGTTCTGCATTGTCTGTTTGCATCCTAGGAGCAGTAAAATGCATCCATTAACTTATTAACTTTTATTTTGAAATCTTTCATGGGACTGTCATGTTATTTTGATTTGAGTAAGCGATTCATCTTTTTTAACAACTATTTTTTTGGTCCAGGGAGACTCATGTACTTCTGTTAATAGGTCAGAATTATGAGATGTATCACTCATGTTCAGAATCTTTTTTGTAGTGTATAGCTTATTAATAATAGATTTGAATATCAAAAATAATGATATGCTGTTTCAGCATTTAATTTTGGGGAAACATTCAGAAGATTTCCCCCTTGTACTGGCACAGTCAGTGATGAAGACAGAGGGAGACGAACTGTACTGTAGGTGGGAGCAGAGACACTGCAGCAGCTAATGTGAGGTTGAGCTTTAAATTTTTATGACAATTCATAAACTATTTTTCTAGTCAAGACTCTGGCTAATCGCAGCCTTTCCCTGACAATTTCCTTGTTCTGATTCTCATGGATTTACCAGTGTTCGTGGGGGGTGAGCCGCGTGAGATAGCTCGCTCTTGTAAGCTGCTTAGGCTTGTGTACATTTTTCTTCAGGAATGTCATGTCTTCAGCAAGCTGTTTGCAGGCGACTGATTCCTCTCCTCTTAATTCTTGTCTGTCTAATGGTTTTACTAGTAGAGGGTGGACATGTGAATTCAAAGTGATGGCTCAGAAGCCTTTATTCTTGGCAAAATTCTACTGGGTTGTTATCTTTTACATCTGGTATCTCTCTGTGCCTCTTCTCTCATCTCCTTTCCACTGCCAGCCCCTTCCCCTTGGGGTCCTCTCTAAAGCTTGCTATATCTTCCTTTCCAGTTTTACTCTGTGGGCACTGCAAAAACTCTTCTCATCTCCCACCTTGATTAATGTCATCTTTTCCTTTGTACATCCACATAGCAACTCCCAACACTCAGCATCTCCTCACCTTTCCCTCCGTTTAACTTTCCCACCCCTCAGGGAGAAAGAGAAGACACCACAAATATGATTTTTCTAGCCTGAGACTTTATTATCCTCAGCTCTGATCTTGCCAGCAATAGCTCTTACACTGCAGATGGGACTCCTTTTCTAACCCTTTTCACCCGTGGAGAGCTATTGGCAGCCTCCTAAGTCACTGCTCTTCCCTTTGGAGGGCAGAAAGGACTTTGCTCCTCACCACAGGAGCAGGGTTGGGTGACTCAAGGGCTTGTCCACTGTTAGACAGTTCCTTGGATCTTTTTTGGCTGGATTTCTCCACTGCCAGCTCTGCATTATCCTGGCACTGGTGTCCTGTGTGATGGTGGTTTGGTGTTGTACCCACAGGGTTTGATGTTTTCCATACTACATGCCAGGAAGATGGAAAAGATGGTGGAACAGAACACGACTTTATAATGAGTACAGATTTTCCCTCTGGTGTGGTGAGAGTGGCCTCTGCCTTTGGCTATGCATCCCAGTTATCCCTGTTAGGATCATCATTCTCACTGGTCTTTCACATCACATTTCTCCCTTTCACCTCACACCTTGAATCTCTCTGCCAAAGCCCCACCCCACCTTATTGAGTTAAGCCCTTTAAAAATCTCTTTTTTTTGGATGTGCTTTTAAAAGATATTTGGATATATCCCTGGCTAACTCTAGCCTCCAGTGGAGTCTCTCTAACCCCAGTTCCTGCTGCTCTTCCCTACATCATTCTCTCTCCCTCAATTCAGGCTGCTTTGTTCCACCTTTTAGCTACAACTTGCACGAAACAGGTGTTTTTTCTCTCGACATGTCTGTCCTTCAATTACTTTTCCCCAGTGAGTATGGACAATCTCTGATGATTCAGGGCTTGGCATGGGAAGGGAGTGAGCTCCCACCAGCTCCTCCCAGCCACCGGCTCCTCAGGGGTTGGGATGCACCTCCTCTTCAGCCAGCTCTGTCACAGGGGCATTCAACGGTGGGAGATAGACTGGGACAAATCCCTCTTAGGATGCTGCAGAGTGGCATTGCTGGGGTGTGTCTGCCAGTCCTCACCTTCCACAGTACCGGGAAGAGCAGCTTTGTGGAGGGAGAGCACATTTACCCCAGGACACTGGCATTGGCAGCCACTGGAACTTGCACAGCCAGAAAATTGTTTCCCCAGTGCACACTTTGGACTCTGGTGTGCCCACTTTGTTGGAAGACATCTGCAAGTTAAAACATCTCCCAGCTGGAGCAAGGGACTTTGTCATGGAGAAGTGGTTAGCTAGAACCAATACACTTTACTGCAGGGACTTTCAGTGAATTTATGCTTTTAGTAAATTTAAGGTCCCACCATGGAGCTTCAGGTTTGATTGCTGTGTTGACTACACAGCATAAAACACACAAGAACAAAAACTTGATGTACGTATAATGCCCATATGATAAATGCTGCTGGCCCTCAGGTAACAAAGTGAAATTAAAGGCAGAGCAGAACTTGTCCTTACGGCCTCTTCTCCACCTGCTGCCCCTTTTCTCCCACTGCAGTTCCACCCTGTGAAGGATTTGTGCCCAAATATTCGAAACATTTTCCTTTCCCATGTTTTACATATATAACACATACGCCTTACGTTAGTGAGAAGCTTTAAAATTTTTGTGTGGCTTACCTCACCCTCTCAACCAGGAATTTCATAAATAAATCACTGTCTTTCAAACCTTTTTTGCAGATTGCATCTGTCTAGAGTGTGTGCGCTTCAATAAGTGTGCCTGACAGAGAAATTAAAAAGAAAAATCATCTCCCAAACAGAAACTATAAGAGGCATGTTGAGCTAAACACTTGCTGCACATTATTACAAGGGGAATATGATTTGAGAAAGAGTGTTTAGAAAGTAAAGGTGACATTTTGTTTCTCTGAGCTCAGTGGGCCAGAACTTCACCTGGGGTAGACTGACACAAGTTCATTGAAATCAGTAGCTGATTTGCACTCACTGGGACCAGTTCTGCTGTATTTCAGCCATTGGTTATTGAAGGGCTACTTTTTATCCTAAGGAACTAAATATTCCTTCCTAATATGTCTTGCTGTTGGTATTGTTCAGTTTTCTGTGAGCAATTCAAAAGGGATTTTTCCTTGAGAGTGTTTTTCATTAGAAATGTGGGTTCTTAATGAAAAAAGATTTTTCAAAGCAAAGCATAAGCTTTTCCTGGAAAAAAAAATTGCCAAGTAAATAGCTGTCTTGGAAAAAAAAAGTATTATTTTTTGTTAAGACTGAAAAAATTAAGCTGAAAGTGACCCCACATTTGATTTGGAAATACTGTGCCAATGCCTGATGGGAAGTCTAGTTTGGGAGTGTAAAACCTCTGTTTCCTTTTGTACGCTGAATTCCCTCCCTTTGCAGGGTCTGACCAGGACAGGAGCCTGTGAAGCTCCTTGAACGAGCTCAGACTGCAAGGCCAGTCCAGGAGGCAGCGCCGAGCCCCTGAGGTTTGGCCAATTTCTCTTCAGCTGGAGAGTCTCTGACTTGAGAAACCCCAGAATATTTGCCATGGTGTCCACTGCCAGCCTCTGTGTAAGGAGCAGGCCTCTTTCTTACTTCAGAGTTGGCACCTGGGGTTCATATAGCTGAGCAGTGATCGTGAGCCAAGTGTATTTTTGGCAAATAATAAGCCTTTATGCCATACTTGTTTTCATTTGGAAACATTGTGGATAATCTGAGTGGTGCTTATTTGCCATAATATCACTACACACCAGGACCTTAAAACGACAAATGCTAATTTTGCCACCTCTTTATGAATTTTGTTTATTGCCAGAAGTGTTAAAGTCCCTTCTGTGGAAAGGAGTAGAGATTATTTATTCCAAAGGCAGTTACTTAAAACCTGCAGGAAGGATATTTTTCTGTGTTTTCCCAGATTCCTGTTTGCATTATGCTCAGAAATAATTTATTTAGTATAAATACTAAATATACAGCCTTCTCTTTGTTTTCCAGGTAGACAACATGGGGCTGCCCTGACTGCATCCTTCTGTGCCTCTCACCTTGCTTCAGCTGTGTGTGAAAAACTCTGCTGCTGTGGCCTTGGGATCACCAGAGAAGCAACATCGCTTAAAGAAGGCATGTTCATACTTAGAAGGAGCTTTGTTGCATTTTAATTACCAGATCCCTAAACCTATAAATACACCCTAATGCTAAAATCAAATTTGAACTTTTAAACTTGATTTTAAGGCTGCCTTTTCTTCCCTTTCCTTTGCTGAATTGTGAAAAAATACTCCAACAAAAGTCTGCATAGTGATTGTGTGCTGTAAGTTGCTGTGCTCTTTTGCATAAAAGATTTTCCATATTACAGCAGGGGGCCTTCCCCTGGTATGTCAGGAAGAAGAAGAAAATTCATTTCCTACACCCGCCTGTCATTTGCCCTTTTATGATTGAACCGTACACCGTCAGACAACCAGGAAAGTGACAAAAGCTTTTGCAACTGAATACATCTGATAATTGCAGTGTTTGGCTAAATTTAGGACTACAGCAGTTGATACTGCAGTGTCCAAGACAGAAAATTAAAAAAAAAAAGAAATGGTGTGTAATCCTGTTTTACAGTCTGAGAGTTTAGTGATTACCTTACATGATCCATCACCTTAAATAGTGTTTCTATTTTGTTAATCTTCTTGATTTTTAGGAATATTTTTTTTTATTTTAGGGAATTTTAATATCATTGTTTTTTTAATACAAACCAAGACTGTGAACACTTCAGAGAAGCAGGTCCACATGAGTTTACCTTTTTTTGTTTATGAATTTTGAGGTAAAAAGTAATCCACATTTGCAGAGCCCTGCATAACATGTCCAGTCCTTGGGGTTCATGCATCATTGGAGCATGAGGGCTAAGGGATCTTCCCAGGAAACAAATTTGTTTGTAATGATACTGTAGAGAGTTTTGGAAAAGTGAGAGAGGTTTGGCAAACAGAAGCCCCACACAGAATTTTTCCTTTATATAAGGGTTAGGGTTATGATTGTAGCACAATGATTATGTGCAGTCTTTGGAAGTGTCCTTTGCAAGCACATTCCAGGCACTTGTGTTTGCCAAGAACACTGTATTTATTCACACGAAGAATAAGAGAATAGTAGGAGAAATGGAATTGTAGAATAGTTCAAGGAAATGGGCTCAAGATATTGCTGTAGTAATAAAACTATTTCAACAACTCAAGGCAATTTAATCTGTAGTAATTATTGCACGACTTGATTAAACATAATCCAGCAAAATATACACCACTTGGGGGACCCTGCTATGCACCTTGCCCAGTCCAAAGCTCCTGTGAGAGGTTTTTCATAAGCTGTGTAATGCTAAAGCTTTGAAAACTCCACCAGCCTACAGTCAAACACGAATCAATATAACTAATAGTATTAGACTGATATTACAAACAAATATTTTTCTTCCAGAGCAGAAAAATCTTTCCATCAGACCATGAGAGGGTACTGAAGTGAGAAATGATTTTGTATGGAGCTCTTTCCAATGCTTATCATTCTTATATGTAGCTATTTAGTGTTTTCTGAGAGTAGTTTGAAGTTCTTGTTATTGACTTGATGTATTTCAATGTATTTTCATGACCTTTCAAAACACATTGTTAAAATTTTTATATTTACTTTGTTGCTGTGTAAAGACATTGATATAATGAATATTTAGCCCATATACCACCAATATAAATCCTTTCTTCCTCATCCCCCTAATATTTATAGCAGTCAGGAACACTGTCCCTTCACATTCCTACTGAAATGGAGAGAAACACCAGGATCTAAGAAGGGTGAAGTAAACAAGGAAGGGGGTAACAGAGGTGGCAGGCACCAGTCGTGTTGGAGGAGGGTGCTTAAAAATATTTTTCAAGCTCCAGATGTAAGTTTCATGGCTATTCATTCATCAGGAAACTTGAAGGACAGTGAAAACATGTTGGTATTAGTGTAGGATGGGAGAGAAAAAAGTGCTGGGGGGTTGAATAACAGGGTTTGTCAGGCCTGTTTCAGTGGCACCTAGAAGGGACCAGAAGCAGCCTCAGGGTATTTGTGCTGATGGGACCTGATGGGATATTGAGGCTTTCACCCCTCCTCTAGAACTTGCAGCTTTTAGTACCCTATGAAAAGAAATGATAAAGCGGGCCAAGAAGAGGAAAATAGAGGTCCTGGCTGCAGTTGTCAGGGTGAAGTTGTAAATGGCACAGGAGCAGTGATGTAAACCCAAGCCTTTGACTTTAGTAATGGTTGATGATAATATTATTAATATGGACGTTTCATGCTCCATTTTTATTTCAGATTGTATCTTTAAATATTTAAAATGGGTCTTAAAATATGGCTAATATTAGGACTCACCTGATGTTATGCTAGATTGTCATGTCCTTTGAATACAGTACATACATACAGGAGCTGTGACACACACTCCATCAAATATCCTCCCTGGAATTCCATACGCAAATTATGGGACATTAAAATTTGAAGTATTATGTTTTTAATGTGGAGTATGTAAAATTATTGTTTGGGCTGCTATGCAGCTTTAAGGAAGGATGGACAATATTCACCATCCCCATGTTAAGGTTTTGCTGTCTCAGTTCTGGAAGGCTGAGGTGCCTCTGGTTTCTGATGGGGCTTAGTCATCCTCTGCACAATCAGAGCTCTCCTACACGATGAGCTGCAGCACAGGACGAGTCCCCATGGCCAAATGCACAAGGGCTTTGCTGAACTGAAGTTTTAACCTTGCCAGAGGTGACGTTCAATGCAGAGTGGATTGATTCGCTTCCTTGGCCGTGGTTGAGTGATAGCATTTGTATAAAGGAGCTATAGGCGAGGAGTGAGTGTGCAGTCCCAGCAGATGTGAAGAGCCTGTGGGGCTGCAGCAGCTGGAGAATGGGCTATAGAGCTGAGGGAAGAGGAGCTAGGGCCCAGGGGGTCCCAGCTGACCCTTGCAGCAGTCATACTATGCATATTTTTACAGTCCTTGTGCTCCTGGGCTTGGGAAGTTGTTGGGAGTCTTAGAGCCAGTTTGAATTTGTGGGGTGAGGAGACCCAGCTTTTCTGGCTGAAATGGGCCTTAATGTAGCTTGTCAGCATCAAAGGGGTGACCAGCTGCTGTGGCTCTGACAAGCTAAACTCAAACTCAGCATCTCTGCACTTGAGTCTCTTCTGGCTTGTCTCGCCAGCCAGAGCCGGGCAGATGGAGGGCACGTGTCTTGCCAGAGGTCAGACAGTAAGTCAATAGCTTTACCAAGCTGAGATACCAGGACCTTTCATTTTCTCAAAACCATATGCTCCTCTCTTTTACATCTTCTGGGAGTGGCAGATGGGCAGAAGCCACCTCCTTTCAGAGCAAAGGTGGCTGGTGACAGCGTAAATGCCACTACAGCCTCCTAGAGGGTGCTGTGTTTTCTTTGCCACTTACACAATAGAGAGCGGTTTGGGGAGGATGGGAACAATTTTTAGCATCAAGTTAGCTTCTCTTATAGGCACTCTTTAGCCTAGTGGAATGCCACCTACTGATTTTTACACAGTAAGATTTTCTGGAGGGTTGGTTGAAATACACAGCTCAGTAAAACTGGTGGACACTAGCTACTCCTCTGGAGATCCTGATGGGTATTCATGGAGTAACCAGAAGATTTTATACCATCAGATCAACAATGTCTGGATAGACACAGTCTCTGCCCTTCTCTGGTCGTCACTTAGTCCCCTTCCTGCAGCCATGTGATGAGGCAGCACTGGAGGATGGCTTCCCAGAAATTCTGCCGGACTGGGAAGGGGAGTCTTCTCTTTGAACCAAAACTTTGTGCCCTACTTGGCTCAGCTTCTCCACCCCACAACCTCCTTCAGGATCCTGTGGGCTGCTCTCTCCCTCTCTTTTCCCCAGACACTGGCTCTGTTGCTACCACCCCTCTGCCCCCTGCAACCTCTTCAGGGCTGCCACCACCCCTAGGCTTGCAAAGTCACGAGAGCCCTGGGGGCTGCCAGAGTTGGTTTAGTGACTGTCTCCAACACAGTGTTTTAGAGACACCCAAGGCAGCTGAAGCAGGACTGGAACTGGCAAAATCATCTGCAGAGAGACCAGCAAGGGGGGGCTTTATGTGTTGTGGCATAACAGGGTGTCTCACCTCTGAAGAAGCAGGAACCCTCTTGCCTCCTGAAAACCAACAGCAGCTTTTCCTGGGAGGCTGGTATTTTACAGGAGGCATGTAAAGTTGCTGTCCTGATTATACAGCTGCTAGCCTAGTTCTGGGAAATGAGTGCATGGAAATGTGTGCAGAAAATGAGCCTTCTAATAAGGCTCAAAGACTTTGAACTTCCCCTATTGTCACCGTAGGTCTTCCCCTACTTGCTTAGTAGAGGGAGAACTATTCAGCTACAATCAAATAATGCAAATGACCTGAAGGAAATTCATCCTAGAGACACTTGCTGGATAAACTGCTAATATGGTTTCCTCTCTTTCACTATTCAACCAGAATCTCGGATGACCTTTCCAATGAAACATAAAACCTACAATGTGCACCCTTACTAATGTATTCTAATGCAATTAGTTCATACAAAAGGCTTGTTAAATTTGCAGTATCTGCTTTCACCTTTACAATAATTGCTAGTGATCCCAAACCATAAGTGTGTGTCATTCTGCAAGGCTCCTGAACTGTAAATAAAATGGAAAGTTTATTTGATAACTCTCCTGCCTGTCTCCTAAATCGTCCTGCTTTTCTTACCGAGGTGTCAGCATGAAGCCTACCAGAGGCTCAAATCTGGCTCAGGAGAGAGGGTCAAAAGAAAAGGTATATACTGTAGCGAGGCATTAGGGCAGGAGAGATACTGTCAGTCTACATAATTGTGCTTTTTGAGGGGCAAGAAAAGAAATGCTGAGGTTAATAAGAAATAAGGAGGCTTAGAATGATGCTGGGTGGCGACTCCATTTTACTGCAGAATTAAAGGAGGGCACTCCTCCCTCAGTTGTGTTCATCAGATTGCAATCCCTTCTAAATAGTTTTGTCACAGAGAAAAACCAGTGAATAATTACCTCCTTATAGCTCTTGAATTGTGCAGGAAAGCTGCCATCCCAAATGAATGTCCACTATTCCATTTAGCTGCTGTGTGACTGATTTCTAAGGGCTTCTGGAGGAATGTGACACTTGGGTGGGTGGGATGGTGCCACAAGCAAGCCTGGTCCATTAACCAAAGCCAATTCATCAGGCTCACCAGGCTGACACCAGCATCACTGATTGAGACAAGCCTGTCTGGCTTCTCCCTGGTGGTAGAAAATCCACCTGGAGTGGGATGACAGTACTGCAAAGCACCCTGAGCATCTGAGTGCTTCAGAAGGATTTGAGACAATAATTTTGGCCTATAAAATGAATGAAAGCAATGTTAGTTCAGTAATTCTATCACAATTTCTCCTTTTAGTATATGCTGCCTGAAGTGTCAGAGCCAGATCTTGCACTTTTGCTCTAAATTGTTGCTGTTACATGAATTGCTGCTGATATTCTGGTAAACCTTTCTTAGCATGAAGTCTTTTTTCTTCTCAAAATAAAACTTTGCTACAAACACTGTCGCTGTGATGCACTGAAACAATGTTACATTTCCATTTCCCCACTCCTGGCCTGTAAAGTCATAGGAAGGGAGAGATCTCTTTTCCAAGGGATCGAGATAAGGTCAGGACAAACACTTCTTTTCACAATCTGCTAGCTCTCTGTGTTCAGCTACAGTGGAACCAGGGTTCCCCCTGCTCTCCTGTGAGGTTGATCTAGAGCTGGCTGAGGAATTTTTTGGTAATTTTGGGAGGTAGGAAGCCGCAGATGAGGTACCTAAGTCTAGGGGAGGACTCCTGCAAAGAACAAAAGGCCATAAAAAGATGGTTTTCTGTGGCTGATTGTCTTCCCCTACCTAGAATACTTCTTAAGGAGGGTTTTGGAGCACGTGTACATTTGCTGAGGATTTCCACCCACCTGGCTGCCCTACCCCTGCTATAGCTGCAAGCAGGCTGTGGGCACACACAAGTGAGCACAAGCATCCTCTGTGGCACAGACTCAGGGGCTCCACTCCAGGCTGAATGATGGCCCAAGTCCTGCCTTGTGCACTGGAGACAGGCATAGATATTTCTTGTTCAAATGTTTTTTTCCTTCAGATACCGAAACTACCTTGTGCTCTGCAGCCAAAGATCCATGCCTCCCATGCAGCAGGCTGCCCAGGAATTTTGATGATGCAGGGCTTGAAATTGCTGCGAGTGTAGCCACTAAAGGATTCACCTACAGTGAGTCATAATCTCAAGTGAACTCTGAGGACGAGCAAAGATCTGGGCTGAAATACTGCTAGAGCTGGGCAAGTGGTTTTGTTAGCCCTACCTAGACTTGTCCTGCTGCAGCTATAGGAGCTGAGGAGGAGTTTTGTTGAGACAAGAGCTGACTCAGTGCGCACCTTGTGTAAACCTTGCCCCTTTCCTTTGTGTTCCAGTAACTTTGGCTGAAGAATTGGCAGATTACAGCTGATATCTCGGTATATGTTGCCTTTATATCCCATTTGTTTGTATAGGTTCTCAGTTACAGAGAAAGAAATGAATGCTGTAATCACACAATGAAGAGTTTATCCTTCTTTGTTATGAGCTCTTTACTATTCACATTCTCATGTGTCCTGTGTTTTTTGATGCAAAGCCTTCTTACTGTCTAAACAGGGAAGTGCTGGGATTTATTTATTTTTAACATCAATATTCAATTGTGGGCAGTTCCTAATTACCTACTGCTAATTTACAATGGGAAGATGAAGTCCTTGATTTGACAAACTGCCTTCTGAAACCAAGAGAAATGTTAGTGTGTAATAAGTGTGACCTGCACATGCTAAGAAATAGGGTTTTTTTGCATTTTCCTTAAGTGTAGTATCTGCAATGGCTGACTTGAAAATCCCTCCTCAAATATATTGTCAAACCACAGTGACACAAAAGTATTTGACCTGATTTTCTTTGGTTGCTGAAGTAAGGAAAGAGGGAGGAGCAGGTTTTTGGCATGTATAAATGGATGAAATCAGTGCCGGAATACAGCCGGGGATCTGGTCCTTTGCCTTCTGGTGAGGAGGAAACGAGCTCTTTACCTTTTACCCCTGAGGCAGGGGTAAAGCACTGCCTGTAGCTAGAACCTTTGGTGAGTTGTGCTGTTAGTCCAGGCACTGCTTTCCCAAACCTTGTGTGCCCGTGCTTGTGGTGGGAACTGCAGGCGTGCCATGCCCAGCCCCGTGCATGAATTTCCCTGCCTGGCACTTGGATCAGCTCATCCCAAACTAGAGCTGAGGGGTTGGGTGGCAATGCGGGGATCTGAGCTCGAATAAAAGTCAGAGCTTGCAGGACCACGTTGGTTGTGAAAGCATCTCTATTCTTGATCTGCAGGAAAGATTTCCTGGTGCTGTTTCCCGTGCAGAACAGATGGGCTGGGGATCGCTGTCTGCCAGGTGACACTTCTGCAGCTCGCAGAAGGTGTGTGATCAGAGAGGACCCTAGGGTGAGGCCGTTCCCAAGGGGGCTCAGAAGGGAGCGGGTCCTGCTGAAGCAGCACACATTGCTGACTTCCACTGCTGGGAAGTCAGGGCTGGCATCACTGCAGACACTCCCCACCAGTGGATGTTGCTGCAGGCACATCAGAATTTCTTAATGTAGTGAAGAAGAAAGGGGAAAGAGGACAGCAGGGAAGAGAAATCAGGGGAAAATTGTATAAAAAATTCACTACATAAATTAGCTGCGCTTCTTGCAGCAAAACTAACAGTTTCTTTTGAATGTGAATTCTGTTGCTTCTCTTAACTAAATGCCTAAAGGAATTGTATCACATAATATACAAGGGTAATTATTAAAAATGCATAAATAGTCTTGTAGGTACAAAAAGTTGCAACTCGTCTCCTGCAAAACATTAAAAGGTTTGCATATGTCAATGAATTACAGGCTGTTTGCTTTTAATCGCTGCTATTTTGGGAGTTCCTGTAAGGATGTTTTTAGAAGAAACACATTTGGTAATTGGAGGAGGCTGCCCCATTGTAATGGGCAGTTGAAACCCAAAGGAGGCCTAGCGGGGATTATTCAGGGTGTCTAACGGTTTTGGCTCTGGCTTTGGGTGTTAAGTATCGGCTAACATGTTTATGCCTGGCCTTCAGATGTCCAAACACAAAGGCTCTTTTCTTCTGCTCCTGGCAAGAATCCAGGCCAATCTTAGAATATTTGCCCATCCTCCTCTTCTGTATCCGACCCATCATTGAGGACAGTGTTTCTCTTGGAGTTTCATCTGAAAAACACTACAGCAAAGGAATGTTCACTGACCCAGAAGCCCAGTGACAAGAAGAGGGAATTATATGTGTATGAATGTCTGCCTTTGGGAAAAAAAGCACACAGAAAGAGAACTACAACAAATCCAAAGTTTCTTTCCAAATTGAGCCACCTGGATTTTTTCTTTTTAAAAGTCAGTTTTGGTGGGATACTCTTGTGTTTTTTAAAGCAAAATATTATGTTAAGACAGCCTGCTTAGCATTACAGCTGTGAGATGGAAGAAATGGAAAATGTGCATTTGTGTTCAAGAGCACAGACATCAGTTCAGATTGATACTTGGAGATTATCTTGAACTAGAATAATGTATTTATGACTAGGGTCAAAGGGATTACCTACATGAATAAGACCTAGCTGGATCAGGCTCTGCTGCTTACAGCCAGCCAGGAATGGATAATGTGATATGAAAACAGACCTTTTTGGATGTTTTTTATCAAACTTAGACATGTTTCTATCTCTGTGTTTGAAGCTATTAAAAGCAGTTGATGCAGTCTTTACATTTGGTCAATATTTTCTCTCAATTGCATATTTTTGACCCAGTCCTGCAATTGTTCCTATCTCTGTGTTTGAAGCTATTAAAAGCATTCGATGCAGTCCTTAAATTTGGTAAATATTTTCTTTTACTTGCATATTTTTGACCCAAGTCCTATAGTTTTGGGCAATAGAAAAAAAAAAAGAAGATGAGTGCTTCTTGCAAGCAGTTTCTAAGGACCTGTGTTATTTGTAAGGGAAAGGATCACCAGCATGAACATTGCCAGATCAGTCCCTGGGTTTATTGTAAGAGTGCTCCAACGTTTCTATTAGCAAAGATCAGGCAGAGAAAACCTGCATTCAGCAAAGACCTCGTTTCCCAGTTATGCAGCTCTGCACAGTATCTGTAACATATCTTCTTGGTTTAAAGTCTGATGTGCTACAATGAATGGCAATGATAGGATACAATAAATGCATTTTACTGGCTAACAAGATGGGAAAGAAAATGAAAGGCATTCTTAAGTCTTAGTCATTGGCTTCTGTATTCAGGCTTTGTTTCAATAAGCACAATTCATCAGCTGTTTACAAGAAGTGTTTAGTTATTGAGAGTATTTGCATTCTGTGTACATGTCCTTCTAATGCAGTTAATGAGTTTGTTTTTATTACAGAAGAACCCTGAATCTTTTGATGTTCATACAACTCTGTCTCTGCTGAAAGGGCCTCTCCTTTCCTTAATCCAGATTACCAGCCAATGCATGAATTTCAGTTTTTTAGCAAGGAAGAGCAATGAAAGAGAAGTTACTGACAGAAAAAAAAGCTGGAAGGCAGGTTGCTCTAATTATACAGGTAGTGTTTCCAGCACTGTTGTGTCCGACTTCTCCCATTAAACAGTGATTAGGATGGAAAGACTGGAGGACCAGTCATCATTAACACCCTTACAAAAGTTGCTCCTTCCCCCTCTGCTGCTGAAGCAAAGGCAAAAACTCCAACTGATTTCAAGAGGAACAGGATTGGCCCTTAGGCTGTACACAAGTGTCTGTGTTGGAAAAGAGAATGTACAATGTTGGGTGCTTCTTATAATATAAGATTAGATCAAATTCTTTCAGTGCCCTGAAGCACCAAATGCTGGACTACCTGTGGCAGATAGCAAGTGAGTGCCTGTCAGCATGGATCATCCTCTCAGCGTTCTCTAAAAACGTACAATTCTCATTTTGCAGCATTTGAGATCTTTTAGAAAGTACAGTCTAGGGGGAATAGAATGTAACATCAAGACACAGAATTCACAGAATGGCTAGGTTGGAAGAGACCTTCAAGATCATTGAGTCCAACCCATGCCCTAACACCTCAACTAAACCATGGTACTGAGTGCCATATCCAGTCTCTTTTTAAGCACATCCAGGGATGGTGACTCCACCACCTCCCCAGGCAGGCCATTCCAGTACTTTATCACCCTTTCCATAAAAAAACTTTTTCCTTATATCCAACTTGTGTTTCCCTTGGTGCAGCTTAAGGCTGTGTCCTCTCATTCTGTCAGTGGCTGCCTGGAGAAAGAGACCACACCCACCTGACTACACCCACCTTTCAGGCAGTTATAGAGAGTGATAAGGGCACCCCTGAGTCTCCGTTTCTCCAGGCAGAGCCACCGCAGCTCCCTCAGCCGTTCCTCACAAGGCTTGTGTTCCCAGCCCCCCACCAGCCTCGTTGCTCTCTGGATGCGCTCGAGCGTCTCAACGTCCTTCCCAAACTGAGGGGCCAGAACTGGACACAGCACTCAAGGTGTGGCCTCACCAGTGCCGAGTACAGGGGAAGAACAACCTCCCTGCTCCTGCTGGCCACACCATTCCTGATACAGGCCAGGACACCATTGGCCTTCTTGGCCACCAGGGCACACTGCTGGCTCATGTTCAGTCGCTGTTGACCAGCACCCCCAGGTCCTTTTCTGCCTGGGCACTGTCCAGCCACACTGTCCCCAGCCTAGAGGATTGTTGTGGCCAAAATGCAGGACTCAGCACTTGGACTTATTAATCTTCATCCTATTGAACTCTGCCCATTCATCCAAGCATTCCAGGTCTCTATGCAGAGCCCTTCTCCCTTCCAACAGATCAACACATGCTCCCAGCTTTGTGTCATCTGCAAATTTACTGATAAAAGACTCAATACCCTCCTCCATATCATCAATAAAAATATTGAACAGAACAGGCCCCAGCACAGACCCCTGGGGGACACCACTGGTGACTGGCTGCCAGATGCATGCCACCACCATGTTCACCACCCCTCGCTGGGCCCGGCCATCCAGCCAGTTCCTAATCCAGCAAAGAGTGCTCCTGTCCAAGCTATGGGCTGATAGCTTTTCTAGGAGTATGCTGCGGGAGCAGCAGTGTCAAAGTGTCTTGCTGAAGACCAAATAGAAAACAAGACTAAAGGTCAAGTAGCTTCAATTTTTACGTGATCATTGGCACAATCAAAGAGTTTTACATATGGAGATGCCTGACAACCAATCAATGGGCAGTCAGAAAACCAGTTAGTTGATAGTCTTTCCGTTGAGGTATATGAAAATTATATGTAGCTAATGAGTGAGTGAATGGTTCACTGGGCAAATAAATGGGTGTTTTCAGCAAAAGCAAAAATATTTTGATCAGGTGAAAGGAATTTCCCCTGTCCCATCTCTAATCTGCCTGTGAAGGAAACTTGTCTTTGACTCACTAGCACTCAATGACCACAGCTCCAAAACATGTCCCCTTGCCATCAGTCTTCAGGCTGGCTGACAGACAGTACACCTGAGCTCCCGGACAGGGGCCAGCACCCATGGCCATCCCAACTTCAGTGATGGCACAGCCATAGGAGGAAACTGGGAAATATGGTGATATCACCTGATTAGAACAAAATAGAGCATAGGAAAATAACTACACGCTAGCATGTGTTGTAGGAGCCTTCCTGGAGTGTTTGGATGTCCAAATGCTATTGACTTTGGATAGCTGACAGGCCCTTCCTCCAGTGCGTTTCTATGTTTGAGGACAGCGCTTTGCTTTTTGTTCCACACCCCATCTTCCCTTCATGGCCACATTGTAGGGACCAGACACTCCCCAGAAAGCAGGCACACCTTCATACCAAACCCTGGAGTGCAATGGGCTGGGACATGTGGCACAGGGTAGCTTAAGGGAGCTGCACTTTGTTCTCCCCAAACCCAGTGTGCTTTCAGCTGTCTTTCCTTCATATCCCAGGCTGTCCCCAGGCACTGGGTGGAGACTGTGCTGCTACCTGCAGAGCTGGATATTTTGTGCTTTGTCCCTGCCTAATTTGCAGGTGTAGGCACTTCACAGAATGATGCTCAGATGGCCTTACCAACCCTTAACTCTCTGACAGAGGAGAAATCTGTGCAAGGCTGATGGCTCCTGGGCTGAGGTTACAGAGGTGAACCCTGCAGACCCCTGCCCTGCATTTTATGTCAGAGTAGGACAGAGTTGAAATGAGACTAAGTGTTTCCACCCCACACTATCATGACTGGAATTTTGAGCCATTAATTTTTTTTGGAATTAAAAGCTGCTTTTTACATAAGTAATATACAATAAGTCGGTGAATACCAATTAAAAGCATATTTCATAAAATTAGACTTTCAGTTGCCTGTTCTATTGAATATCAGTAGGTAATAAGCTTTCCTCATTTCCCTGAGCATGTAATTTTTCCCTTGAATTCTTGAGTCACTGCTTTGATCACTTCTTGATTGCTTAAAGGCTGTGAGTCAGTAATATTTCCCAGTTTCGTTGTCACATCAAAGATCTTTGAGGGGCTTTCTCCATTAGAAGGCAGCCAAGGTTCCTGGTTGACATAGTTCATCACCACGCCAAAGCTATGCTGCAAAAATGAAAATAGGGAATAATGCAACACTTTTAGCCATTCGTGTAATCACTTGGGTAATATGTATCACCTCCTTAAATGGGCCAGCTGCTACACAGCAATTTTTTTTGCTTGAATTTCTACACTTGAAAATATGGAAGACAAACACTAAACAGGAAAGGTGATTTTTATCCAGACATGCTGATCAGTGGAAGCAAAGACAGTTGCTTTCCTCCATTTAGAGACTTTTGCTGTTGCTTTATTCAGGCATTCATGACATGAACAATTCTGGCATTGAAAAGCCTCACATTTTTACAGAAGCATCATTTAATGTGATAATATGCAAAACAAACAATTTGTGCAGGATTCTGGTTTTCAGTTTGGTACAGGAATTCATATCCCACAGTGGCAGTTTTGATCAGCTGAAGCCATTAATGTGGCTCCCACAGCATGCCAGATCCTGACATCCTTGGTCCACTTTGTCTTGGGTTCCTCTTGGGCAAAACTCAACAGATTTCCAAAGAAGCTGGGTCTGAGAAAAATGAGGGCCAAATTACCATCGAAACTCATCAGAGTTTTCCTTGGCTTGCAGAAAGGGAAAAGGCTATTTCCCCACCAGCTGCTGTGTCCTGTGAAGGCTGTGACACCAGAGCCTCTGGACTTTCATCTTTGGATGTGAAACCCTGCCCACCCTCACCTGAGCTGCCTGAATCTTCTTTTTCCTCTCTTGGAGGGAGAGTCAGGGTGTGCACAAGCACCCTGTCAGGATGTGTTGGGGTCCCATGTCCCACAGAGGGAGAAATGTGTAGGGGAAGAGACTTGCTTTGGGATGACCTGAAAGCAAAAGCTCTCTCTGAGGAAGGGTGTGAAAACTGTGGCAAATTTAACTTCTTCAAGAGCTGCAAGTATTGCCAGTGTGAACTTCATCCCTCAAGCAAATAAATTACAATAGGAAGGCATTTAAAGGGACACTGTCACCTCACAGCTCCTGTGCTGAAAACAAACAAATGCCTTTACCTGTGTTACAAATCCCACCTTAACATTATTAAAAGTGAAAGAATTTTTAAAAATCCAATTTACTTGTCACTCTTTCTGCTTTGTTTACTAGTTGTGTTTTCTCAGCGTGGACAATAGAAATCAATGAAGTCAGGTTTGCCTGTGTTTGAGTCACTTTCACTTTTAGGTTTTCAGGCTTAGGGTGGAAAGTTCAGGGGAATGGTTATTTCATCAAATACGACTGTTTTCATTTGCAATTAAAAAATCAATGGCAACGTTTCTATTCAGACATATGTTTGTAAAAGTCTGCTTCTATGAGATTTAAACTTTGGACCAACCTTGGCAGTGTTCTTTGAAAGATGTAGCTAAGTAAAAACATAGTGGCAATAAAGGAATTCTTTCCATTATCATGGCAGATTGGAAACCAGTTATGCAGCAGGACTCCATCTTTATAGGTATTGCAAAAGTAAGAGATAAAATATGGTCACAGCCTCTGAAACAAGGGGCAGATACATCCCTAACAAGAAAAAAGATAATGAGATTCTAATATGCAGCACTATGAGCCACAATTTCAGCAGCCCAAGAAACCACAGCTGCTGCAGATAGCATTGCAAAGGTTTCTCTGGAAAGAAATGTGAAAGCAGATAAAGGAGTAACTTTGCAGATATTTACATGAGATTCTCATAAGCACAAGGGGCAGCTTTTGATCAAAGGATATAAATCTGGGTGAATCTAAATGTGGTTTTTTTTTTCCTACATTGGAGTTCCCTGTTCTGTGCTACTTCAGGAGGGCTCAATTTAAGTCCTCATAATGGTATGCAAAACTTGCAAAATGTATCCCAGCTGGGGCATGCTCTCTAGCTAAGGCTTCCTTCTTGCTCCAGCAGGACTTCATTTCGGGGAGCTGCTGGAAGAGTGAAACCCAGAATAGCAAGTGCTGTTTGCATTCTGAGAAGTAGCCCCAGCCTTCTGCTTCCACCCATGTCAGAAAGGATTTCAGGACTGGACCTAAGGCTTCTGGCCCCGAATCTAAATGTCAGCAAGTGTACACAATTTGAATAATTAAGAATTGGTCTATTTATTAAAAAAAAAAGTAGAGTCAAACCAAAGAATTTGCAACCTGAAGTATTTTTTCATTCATAACGTTTTAATGGAAGTGACATTGATGCCAGTGAATAGGTTTTGTGGTGTCATATTGGCTGGGATGTACCCCAGGTGTGGCAGAGTGCCCCTGGGGACTCAGAAGACTCACCCTTCTTCCTTGCTGAAGTGAGAAGTGGTTGGACACAAATGTCTCTCCCCAGCAGGACAGGCACTGCTGGTTGGCTGGCCAGTAACTCACATGTATGGGCTGCTCAGTTGTGCTGTGTCTGGCACACACCGCATAATTCTGCAAAAGGCAAAATAGCAGAGGTAGTTGTTAAGGGACTGATTCTTCTTTTACTTAGAGAAGTAATGAAACTCCTAAATCGAGGCTGAAAACAATAGAAAATGGTAGCTCTAAATTTCAAATGCAAAGCATTGGGAGATGCCTGCGCCAGAGTCCTTTATTGTTCCCCTCCTGGACTGAGTGTTAAAGGTCTCACCCAAAAGGAGCTGCTTTTTGTTTAAAAATGCTGAGAGCACAGATTTCATCGAGTGAACACCACTTCATCAAGGAGCTGTCTGCATGCCTTTCAGTCACTGCTCCTCCTGACAAGCTCATGTTCTTACAGGCAGCATCTAATTGCTATAAATACCTGCAACATATCATTCACTTCTCGTCCTTAACATAAAACTTTGGCTTTAGAGGAAAATTGAATCTGTTGTTCCTGATGTTTCTTAGCCTCTTGCTGTTGCTAGATGATACCAGGCAGGGTGGCAGGAGGAGGAGGAGATCAGGTTGCTTCCAGGTAAACTGGCAAATGCTTCTGCAGAGCCGGCAGGGGCCACCAGGTCCCCTCCAAGGCTATAGGTATCATGGGGAGGGAATTCCCAGACAGTGAACCCTCTTGTACTGGCAGACTGGGAGTTGTTTTTAAAGGGGGGAGAAATGGGGGATAAGAAAAGAAGACCTTGTAGAAAATTCCAGTCTCTATTCATAAGTCTTGTGCTAAAAATGACCTCGTGTTTCATAGCGCAGCAAACAGAGTTGAAGAATGCAGTCTTGTGGCCAAGAGGAGGGTGTTTCAGTGACCACTTAGGAATATTTGAATCACACAGTGGCTTATTTTGCTGTTCTTTCTTATTCCTAACAGCACAGTGTTTGGAGAGGCTCTTTGAGTGGGATGAAGACACTGAGATTTTAGTATGGATAATTCAGCTGCACTCTTCCAGTTGTACATAGCTTTGCAGAAGGAAGGACAAGGTTTCTGGCCTTCTGAGACATTTCATAATCTATCTGTGGCCTTCTAAGATATTTCATAATCTATCTGTGTCTGTCTGTCACAGATTCAATGCTTTGAGCTATGATCCTAAAAGCCCTCAGGGGCCAAACCTCTTGGGGAATGAAGCACTTAACACAGGGTCTTCTGCAATCAACACTAGAAATGCTTTTGAAATAGTTTTATTTTTCTAAAAGAGATAAGAACCAGTAGAGATGAAACCTACTCATCCCTTACTTTATTGCTATTATAAACAGTTTCTTCAAAGCTTAGAGTGACCAGTGACATTTCTCTTTGGGTGACATGTTCAGAATCTTCACTGTTCTTTCATTTGCATCACACAGCACCAGTTACTTTGTCTTTCCAAAACAAATGGGTGTGTGAGCCCTGACTGGGTTGCCTGGTTTCTCAGCCCAGCTCCCATCCAAAATTCTCCAAGAAAAAATGGCCTCTTGCTTCTTAGAGCCAGGTTCAGGCTCTGAGACATGGGATGACCACTTGCTCAGCATGTAAATCCAGACATCCCAAACCTGTGTCAACAGCGGTATGCTTAGGACAGGACAAAGGCAGCTTTTGATTATGATGTGTCATTAGCTGCTCAGTCCTTAGGAATGTTTCCAACTCAGTATTTTTGACTTTTTCCTTACTTGCAGCTTTGCAGAGATCTGCACTGGGATGGAGGTTGGTGGGAATTGCAAGCTCCATCTCCTGTAATGAAACCTCTCTCAACTGCTCTTTGTCTGCTTTTTTGGAGAGGCCCTGCTATCCTGTGTAGACACAAGAGATTTCAGCTGAAACACAGGTCTCCCCTCTGCTGTCTGCCCCCTCTTCCCAAGACTTAAGAGGAAATCGAATGCTGCAACATAAGCACGCAGGTTACACTTGTATTTAGTTCAATGGCCTCTTCTTCTAACAGTTTACTTTGTCTCTTCTAATTCAAGCATGTCAGTAGCAAGTATCATATCTGTGACATCGATAATAAAAATCTCATTGTAAATGCCGGGGTGTCATTTTCCATTCTGCCTAAACAATCCCGAGCTTTGTGCCTTCCGGAGTGGCCCCTGTCTTTCACAGGTGACATTTGCAGATGGGGATCCGCATGTGTGAGGCACGCAGCTAAGCGTCTCATTTCCATACGGACAGCCTGGCATAAGCGCACTTTGTGTCAACCATGAGGCCAGTCTGCAGCAGGTGGAAATTTGACCACACTGGATTTACTGTGAGGGAGCAGAGTCTTCTCCTTCCTTAGGAGTGCCCGCCTGGTGGAGGCGGTGGAGGAGCACTGCGCAGTACCCAGCATTTTCACATGCAACTTCATGTTCTTTGTTTGGAGGAAAAAATCAGGAAAACTACCCAAAGACGTGTGTGCTTTTATTCTGAAATGCTTTCATTGACATCCGTTGGCCCGAGGGTGCCTAGGGAAGTTCACACCTGACTTGTGTGGAAAGCAGGCAGTGGTGGCACTTCCAGAACACTAGAGCAGCTGGACCTCTCCTGCAGGGTCTCAGAGATGTGGAAGATGCAGCTCCCAGACGGACAGGGCTCCTTTGGAAAGAACCAACACCTTTTTCTGCATCACCACCATGGCTGCTTCTGTGGCTCTGCCAGTGTTGCAGTGGCATTGTGGAAAGGACAGTGCTCGCTTCTCAGAAGAAAAGAAGTGAATAATTTTCAGAAAATGTGACCCTTGGGAAGGCTTAGTTTACGGAGTAGGGTGTCAAAATTGTGTTTTTTTTTTTTTTTTTTTTTTTTTGTGATCTTACCCTTCTTAGAATTACCTCATCATTTATATACTCTCCTAAATCACACCAATTACTCTAAATATGTACAGACATATACCAAAGTAGCTAAAAAAGGAACAATTACGATACTATTTGGCATGGTTACAGCATCTGTGAAAAAGACATCTTTTATGTGTAACACAATTTGTCCAGAATTAATGAAAATATCCAGGGCTGTTTTTATGAAGTAATTTGTCACATTAAACTAAAAAAACCTAAGGTTATGTTGGACATGAAAAGAAACTCCCTGAAGGTCAAAGCAATTAAACATTGAAACAACCCATCAACCCAGGGGTCACTGAGGCCTCATCTAATGAGAACGTTCAAACGAGAGGAAATCCTGCAATCGTCTCTACTCATTTCTTCGCCAGGTTAAATACCCATTTGAAGTCTTGGCACAGCAGAGCCAATGGAAAAATTCCCATGGGCTTGATTGGGACTGTGGGTTTTTTGTTTTCCTTGGATTTTAATAAAACCTTTGTATTTCAATCAGATCTGAAATAGTTTGCATCTTACATGAGTTCTTGTAAACCAAAAGACCACTAAGGAGCTTAGTAGTAGCATCTTCAGTAGTGTATAAATATTAACATCTAACACTTGGATGTTGCAGATAGAATCAGATTTAGTTGTTTCTGAGGGAATCTGTGTGTGTGTGTATTCACAATAAAAAAAGAACTACTGCAGAAAGATTCTTTAGAAGAGAACACTCCAACAGTAGGAGTGTTCATATTGATCTGGCAAGATTATAGTGTGACTTTAGCATATTTTCACAGTTTGGCAATCTTGATAATAAAAAGGACTCATCACTAACAAATTGAGAATTTGTGTGCTGCCCTAACCTTGTGGAATTAGATGTAAGAAGACTTATAAATACCTCTTCTTTAAAACTGGTTTTGAGAAATGCCAGGTAAGCTCATACAGGTTTGTGGAAAGAACTATGTGGGTCAAGTGCTACCAATTTCTTTGTGAGCCTCACATTGGAAAACTGTTTTATATCTGGTAATAATAGCACAGCACAGAGCAGTTTCTCGATGCTTCTTCCCTTTTGTGCTTTAGTGCTTTGGTGTTGTCATTAACACTGCTCCCTCTTGTTTTCCACTCTTCCTTCCTATTCTTCTTGATGTATGAAAAGTGTATGTTACTCAGTTATCAGTACCATGTTCCATAAGCTATAATTTCCATAGGCAATTCCCTGCTTTGGAGTAGGTTCTTTTACTATAAACTGACAAATCCAAGGAAAAAGGAACCAATGTCTTCATGAAATATTTATGCATTCAATATATTTTTATATTAGAGAGAAGGATAAAAGACAAAATAATTGCTTTGGACTATGTACCATAATCTGTCCAGAGTACAGAGGTTCAGGGGATTCTGTGTAGGGACTGAGAGTAAAACAAGAGCAAGTTTGGAGTTCATTAAGTGGGGATGAAACATGTGATAGCTTTTAATTTGTACCAGCTGAAGTTGTGATCCAGTTTGCAGAAACATGCATTGTTTATGAGAGAAAATTTGGTATTTTGTGCTGTTTGGATAAGTGGGATATAATGCATTCCTCTTTTTCACACTTGACTGCTCATCAACTTTATTTCAGATGGAATGAAATTGGTATTTTGTAGTGTGGAGATGGTGTTACAAGTAAAGAGTGCAGCAATCACTGATGCTAATATTTTATAAATGATCACCATATACAAACATGAAATGGCTCAAAATGCACTTCATAATGATTTATCCATAACTGATTCTCCACTGCTAAATAGTGATATCAGTGCTCTAACCATGTCAGACATCATTTGTGTCTTGGTTTCCTTCCACAGTTGTTAAGTTTGAGGGCTCATTTAATGGGCTTTCTCTGGTAGAACAGCAGGCACATGGAGCTGGCAGTGGTGAAATGTAGTGGTACAAGGACATGGAAGTACATTTAGGAAAGGGAAAATTCAAAATCTACTTCCCCACTGTCAGAAGCTCCACAGAAAATCAGTTTGAGACACCGATTTTCCTAAAGGAATTAGGATTTAGACACACCACAATCATTAATATTGTCAATGCATAAAATAGCTCAGCAGTGTTGTATGTCTGAGAGGTTTTTTTATGTCCTGTCACTGCCTTTACATGATGCAGGTACATGGCTCAGCCAGGTCTCAAGCACCGTCTGCAGGGGAAAGAAGAAGCTGACGTGTTTCTGAATTACTGTTCAGCTTTGAAAGGAATGTTTTTAGGGCTAAGTGGGTGTCTTTCAAAAAGGAATAAATCAGAAGGTTCCACCAGATTAAGAACCCAGTATTTTGAACATTGCTGAAAAAAATACTATAAAAGATGTTAACCAAAAGTTTGCAGAAAATAGACAAAGTCTGAACCCCTGTTTGCTCTTCCAGGCAAGTTTACGGCCCAGCGGAGCAGGGCAGTGCAGAGTGGGGGTACCCAATGCACGGCAGAAACCACACTGTGCTGTGGGAACAGGAGCATCACCCTGGCAAAAGGGGTTCTGCCCCACAAGAAGAAAAGACAATCAGGGAATGTTTGTTTCCCCCAAGAACTGTTCTACGCCCCAGACATTGCTTCTTCAAAGCCTGCATTCAGAGCTGGCAGCAGCACCTTCCTGTCATCTCTTCCTTCAGTATCTGCAAAGGAATGCATTTTCCTCTGAGATGGTACTCATTGTCTACTTCTCCTGGCAGAAAATATATGCACTTTTAGGGCATTATTCCTCTTATCTACTACTGCTTGAGGAGAAGGATTACTTTTTGGTTAGATAAGTCACACACCAAAGCCTTTGTGGAGATCTATGTTTTCTGGGGCTTATATTGACCCATAAAGTTTTTCTCCTTTTCCTCTTTCCAACATTTTCCGTCTTCTTTTATTAGGCTCTAAAGCCTTACAATCTGATAGGAAAATTTTTACATTTAATTTTGGTCTTTAGTCTTCTCCAGCTTAAATGATTCCATGATTGTAAATGAACACAGAACAATGGCTGACTGAAACCTGGTCCAGATTCTGTGACTGGTGCTGGTTCTGTGTGAACCAGAGATGAGGAGACGCCTCATGAGCTCAGACTCACCCACACAGTCCCAGAGGGAAGCTTCATGTTCTAGCTTTCATTTTCAGTGGTTGGCTATGGAAATAGAAGTGTTTTTTCACAGCTTGTTCTACCCCACCAGCACAGCCCAGTTTCTTCCAACTCCTGCCTTTTTTACACTTGGTTGATAAAATTGCAAAGTGTAAAGCGTATTGAATTTTACCATTGTACAAATGGTATTTATAGATGGAGCTAATGCCAGTTTTGGAACCAGGCAAAACAGGAGTGCAACCCATGCAGATAATGACAGACAAAAGGGAGTAGTGGGCACTGATCTCTCAGGGGCTTCCAGGAGTAACTGGGGAATCTGCCTTGTTTCAAAACTCTCCCTCCTCCAGTCACTAAATGGAGGAAAGATAATGAGCTTTTGCAACAGGCATGGGACTGCTAATAAAAGCTTGTCTTGCTGACATCCCTTTATTGAAATTATTATGTGTTCCTTTTCATGTTGAAGCAAGATTAAAACAACCCTAGGATATTACTTTTTTATTGGAGCCAGAAATCTACACAGTGCCAGAAGAGACAAAAATCTAACCCAAATTCATACCTACAAGTTGGAGGTGAGGATTTTATCATCTTTTCCAACAGATACCATCAGACAAAGTGATCTTTTAAGAAGAGGCTGACATTTTGTTGACAGAGATGGACAGAGACATTGAATGATCTCAGTGCCAAAACTGAAAGAATAATGTAGCTGGATCAGCAAAATGTCATGGTTAATACTATCAAAAGCCACCAAAATAATTAAAAAGCAATAGGTCAGTCACATTGCCACACTCTGAAGACTGTAATAAATAATTAAAAATTCAAACTAACCCAGCCTCAGTATTATGGAAATCAAACTGGACTTCAGGGAAAATTTTTTGTGACTAGATGGTCAGACATAGGACCATCTCTCCCTTCAACCCACCCCCCAGTTCTTTTCCAAGCTCTTAAACAAGGGAGGTTAAAGAGAAGGTGATAATCCAAGATGATTAGGAGACAATGGCAATTTACTTATGGTACCTGAATAATAGCAACACAATTCAAAACAGATAAAACAGAATCACAAACATGATGTAGGATTACCCATGTTGAAACAAAAGGATCAAACACTCACAGAGGCATTGATTGCACTTGGGGGTATTTTGAATCTGGATCATGTAAAGCTTTTGCATGAACTTAATTTATTCCCACTAGCTCAGAGAATGTCAATGGAGAAATTCCAGCACATCCAATTATATGTGTGCCTAGATGGTTGTAGCATCAGACTGTAGGGTGAATATGACCAACACAAGTTGAAATAATCAGCTAAAAGTCAGTCAGAGAAGAGAGATGGGATATGCAAATAGTTAAGGGGCAACAGGAAAAAGCAGCAAAAATTTCTGCAGGTGTCACAACAAGATGTTTTGCTATGTAAGAAAAAAGAGATCTTGAGCAACTTGAAACAACTTAGTAGGACTGGAAGGTTACCCAGGCTTTTGCTTTCAAAAAATGACACTGTCAAACATTTGAGCGCGTTGTCATCTAATTATATTTTACAAAACAAAACTGAAATTTGCTTTTGATTTATTTTTCCTTTATTCACTTCCAGAGACACAGAAATACAAGTATCCCATGAAGATGAAATATTGAGTCACTGAGACTACTCACTTGACTTCCCAAGTGCTTGGCCCTTCAGGCAGCAGGAGGAACTGCATTTGTTCGATGGGTCAGAGCCATTTTTGGGGCAATATGTGCTGCCTCAACAATGTGCCCTGTCTCCTGTGGCTCCCCAGGCCAGGTGGGCCTCTCTGGCCATTTTGCTGTCCACAGTTAATTTTACATGATTAGGTGAAACAGCAAACCAAAATACAGAAATAACTCTGTACTGTAAGTCTTTACTCATGTAAGCAGATTGTACCTTACAGCCAGCCTTATCAACAAAGCAGGTATGAAAGAAAGCAAAAGATGCATTTTGACATCTACCCGAGCTTCTCCCACTAGGACTGTCAAAGGAAAGCACATCAAAATCCCTTCTGATCCAGTTGGCTCATTAATCAGTTCTTTTCTTGACAATTTCACTATTAACTGAATGATCCATTTCAAGATTGGTGCATAAATCCAGTTCAACAATTTTTCAGTAGAATGAAGGAATTCCAAAATCTCTTCACCAAAATCCTGAGGCATACCACTATTAGTTTTGTATTAAAATTTAAATAGGCTAGAATACAGAAAGACATAGGACCAGATGTCATGTCTGTTGCAATGGCATCCCTTTGAGTGATCCCACTGAATTCAGTTGAATTGCAAAAAAATCATGATTTCTGCTGAAGCTGAATTTGATTAATAATTCTGACTGTTGGTAGACAGCACAGCATATTATCCTTACTGACACCTTGCACATTGTTTTCAGCTGCAGATCCCAAAATGCACACTGGACACTGAAGATCCTAGTTGTGACCTTGATGCCAGCAAACCCATAAAATACCAAGATTCATATAGAGGTTTTTATGATGTTAGTAGGAATATGTAGGTCTCAAAGCCATGAGGGACAGGGTGTCATAACAAACACTGTGGGCCAAGTTCACAGCTGATGTTGACCACGATAAAATGTCAGCACAGATAAGATCTGAAACTGGTGCAAGTGGTTCAAAAGGTAACATACTGATTCCATACTCATTCTGAGTCAAAGGATCCTGTGAAGCTGAAACTAACAACTAGCAAGAGGACAATGCACAGATATCGATTAGCCAAAACACTGCCTTCACCAGCACCTTTCTATGTTACAACCTTTAAAAGTCCAGTGGAGGAGAAGGGCGCTGTTTGCATGAGAACATCTGGAGAGGTCATGATTCTGCTTTTCTGCATATATCCTTCAAAACCCTTGGTCCTCCAGGCTTCTGTAAGTCTCTAGCTTAAACAACTTGCTACTACTGCCTAAACAACTTGGTACCTACGTAATGACTTCCTGCTTGGGTCTATCCATCCAGTTTACAGCTGCTGTAGAACTTACACTGGACATAGGATTTTGTTCAGCTGCTCTTTTCTTTAAAAAAAAAAAACCTCCCAGGAAATTGATTCATAGGGAAATACATCCACATCTTTCCCCCCAGTCTAGCAGTCTTATCCACAAACCAATTACACTAACTTGTGGTTACATTTTATTTAAAGAAAAATGATTGGTTGGAGTTTTGATTCAGAGAAAAGTACAAGATACTGAGAAATCTCATGTCCTGCCAATAAACATCAATTAATGCTGCAACTACATAAACAGAATCACAAAAGAGTGGTACCCCTGCTCCAGTTTTTCCTGAAACAGATGTAGCAAGATACAGTCATCCTCAAAAAAAGTGTTACTTTTATTTCCCTAGAAAATAGTTTCAGAAAAGGTGCTTGCTGCAAGCAAAGCTAATAAGTTGCTCTGTTAGCACTGAGATTTACAAAAATTGATTTCCTATTGCACTGTGTCTTCTGACTGGATCCTGTGGTGTCTAGTAGGGCTTAAGCAATGAGCAGAGTGTATGTGGGGGTTGGGGTAGTTCTCCCTCTCAATACCTTCTCCTGACATCTCTTGGTGGGCACAAGCAGCCTGTAGCTGCCTTTTCAGAGAGGGCACTGGAAAGGTCTGTCTCTTCTGCCATTTGCTGCTCTGCATGAAACATTGAGGAAGAAGACCGGCTTTGAACATTGTGCACTTCTGTTGGGTTCAGCTGAAAGTGCTCATGAGTTCAGGAGGAAGGTGGGGTAGAGGGGTAATATACCCTCTGTCTTTCACACCGATAAGAACACAATTTGTCCAAAACCTCCATGACCATTCAGGCCTTTTTTTCTTAAGAAAGCTAGATTCAAAAATTCCCATTGACTTTGCAGAGCTCTAAGCCAGGATTTTTGCTAGATATCCCCACGGGGTCAGCTGGGTTGATACTAGAATTACATTGAGAGTTACACTAAATGCGTTGAGCATCGTATGATGGGTGTCTCACACGGGGTATTATTCTTGTGATAGATAAACGAGTATTTCCAGGCTGTGCAGGACAAACCTGCAGGACATTGCAGGGACACAAAGGATAGTGGGGCTGAGGGTGTAGGATGCATAAGCCCAGTGTAGAGTAGATCATCCCAGGTGCAGTTTCCAATGTCACATCCACCTGACACAAGGACCAGGGAGAAAAGAATTCCTTTGGGTCAGCAGACAGAAGAAAAGCACGTGGCTCAATGGGTTAAGGAATAGGCGAGTACAAGCCCGGCCCAGAGGGTGGTGAATGAATGAGCTTCCTCCCCCTCTCTGTTCCAGCAGTGATCAGGATTCCTTTCCCAGCCCGCCCCCGGGATTCCTTCGGCAGGAGGAAAAGGGAGAAAAGCAAGCCCTTTCTCCTCGCGGGGTGCAGCAGGGGCACGGAGCAGCGCTCTCCGCCCGCGCTTCCCTCCGCACCCCTGTGCTGGTTTCTGGGTGCTGCAGATAGAAGTAGAGAGCTGTTTGTACAGAATGCAAATACATTTTCAGGACTTTCCCTTCCATTGAGGGCAAGGACAATCCAAGTGAGGGAAGGCACATGATTCAGATTTAATGTTAACACAGTCTGTTAAAAAAAAAAAGATGAATTGAGACCCCTTTGAAAATGTGGTCCTTATGATTCTTAGAGCAGAATAAATAAGGTGACTGCAGCTAATATTACTTTTCTAACCCTGTCCCCTGGAGGTTTCAGCACATTTGTGAACTTTCCACGCTTACCTCTCTTAGAACCCACCCCTGAAGATGGCAAGTATTACTTTCTTCATTTTGGAGGGGGGAACTCTAAGTGCTGATGAAAGGTTTTCCCCAAATACTTCAGGAAACCTGTAGCAGAGAGAGGAAGCAGAATAATTTGAAAAATTTTTCTACCCTTTCACATTTTTATCATTGTTTCCTTTTAATTAAAATAACTTCAGAGATTTGCATTGCAGCAGATATTTTCTAGGGCACTTTCTAACATCCTGAGCCCACTGAAGTGTACCAAACCCACTGAAGTCAAAAGACCATCCTTAGACTAAGTTGCTCTGTGAACTTGTCCTAATTTGGCTTAGGATCAATAGCCCACAATAACACTGGGACCAAGAGATTGTAAACATTAATCTTGACACAGAACTGTTTAGGATCATTGGCCAACCCAACAGAAAGTCAGTGTATGTCTCTGTAAATTTAATTCAACTCAAGAACATTATCTTCTGCACATCATTTAAAATATCCTTTAACCTTTCCTGGGGAAGAGGAGGTCTTATCATAGTGGACATAGTTGGAAATGCATTTCGCTCTGGTGTATACTGTCTTTGTCAGTAAATCCTACTGTGATGCACAACTGATGAAAAAACAGACCTTGGTTTTCCTTTTTTTTTTTTTTTTTATTTGGAGGATGTTTAACATGTGTGGCATGCTGGCCAACAGCCAGCCATACCAGTCATGCTTTGCAGTTTGCATGTGTACCCACTGATAAATAGTGTTTAGAAAAAAATTAGAGAGCTGAGTATGAGCAGAGTCATAGATTTGGTCTTTGGATCCAATGGTGGAAGCAACTGTATGAGAGCATTTGTGACTTTCTCAAGAGTTTTCAGTGCTGATGTAAACACTTCCAATTTAAACCTAGGTCATAGATCAATATCTTCTTAGAGGCATACCAGTGTCTTATCTGGAGATGCATTTGTGTCCCTTAGCCATGTGTTTACAAGAGTCCGTTTTGGGCCAAAATATTCCAAAAGACCATCTTGTATGTGCTTCAGCCTGACAGCTAGAAAGTAATCTTCTTCCCCTTCTACTCCCCTTTTCTCTTTCCATAGCATATTCTGGATAACTTGGTGCTGAGGTTTATGGGGAAAAAAGAAAGAAAAAGGGTAAAAATAATAATCTGGGTAACAACTGGGTAGTAGTTTCTCCTAATGCAGTCATTTCAATGTATTGGCTGAGCTTGATATCACTTTCTCTCCAGCTGGTTCACTGAAAAAGCAGGTGTTACCAGACTTGCAGAAAGCTGATGTGGGACTGCTGAGATGCCTTCCCTCCATGTGGGACATCTCATGTCAGGCATGTGACAGTACTGGTCAACATGAGACCCCGTGCGAACTGAGAGACCCAAGTGCTGGGGGATGATGTCATGGCTCACTTTGTGTTCTGCTCCTTGCTCCAACAAAGAGGATCACTGTGAGGAGTAGAGGAAAAGAGACCCTGAGCTGACCTGCAGGTATGGAAGGAAGGAAGGAAGGAAGGAAGGAAGGAAGGAAGGAAGGAAGGAAGGAAGTGTCGGAAGGAAGTGTCGGAAGGAAGTGTCGGAAGGAAGTGTCGGAAGGAAGTGTCGGAAGGAAGGAAGGAAGGAAGGAAGGAAGGAAGGAAGGAAGGAAGGAAGGAAGGAAGGAAGGAAGAAAGTGTCGGAAGGAAGGAAGGAAGGAAGGAAGGAAGGAAGGAAGGAAGGAAGGAAGGAAGGAAGGAAGGAAGGAAGGAAGGAAGTGGCGAAAGGAACTGCAGGGATACATTCCCAAAACATCTGGTTTAGCATGTTTGCTTGTATGGGTGCACCTTCATGGAAGATGAGACAGTTGCACCTGTTTACACCAGAGATACTTTTGGAATAAAAGATACAAAGAAGCAAATCTTAGAGAAGCAGAAATCTAGAGACAGAATTATAGATACTACTGAATCCCTGATGTATTTTAAAACTTCATTTTAAAAAGAAAACAATGGGAAAAAAGCCTCAAAGGCACATATTTAAGTGTTAGTTTCAAAGTAATACCTCCTCAGAGATCTGACTTTATCACTAGTGAAAGGAGAAAGCAGAAAATGGAATTGTTTTTGTTGTTCTATCATGTTTATGACATGACAAAAACGTGGAGTTCTTCTGCCTTTTGCTTTTCACCTTGTTGAACTGCTGTCAGACTTCTGTAAATCGTTTGCACCATAAACAAGCTTTGCGAGTGAAAGGGCAAGTGCTGAGAAAAGCCAAAGGCAGAGATTTTATATTGAATTTTTTCTTACAGAGATAACTGACTTCAGCACGGACCAGCTTTACCTAGATCTGGGAAGAAAAGCCAAGCATCACTGACAGCAACAGCACAATGAAGCTCAAGCAACAGCAAATGGGCTAAGACTCTGAATGTGTTGGTTTTATTCTTAGGCAAAGAGTAAGATAATTGCAGCTGAGAGGATTTGGTCTTGAGCAAGGGCTACTGCCTTGTTTCTCCTTAGCATTTCAGCCACAGATGTGGAAAGACTGACATCCCTTACACAGGGCAGTACCTGGAAACTGCCCACTGTTGTGAAGCCCTGACTGTTACTAATTGCAATGTAATTGTAATTACTTTGGAGGACTATCTGTCTGTGCACACCAGTGACAGGATGCAGAGCTAGGAGGAGAAGAGGATGCATTTTGCTCGCACATGTGGCTGTTGCAGTGTCAGGATCCAGCACAGCAGGCAGTTCTGCTCCTTTGGCAGAGAGCCATCACGCAAGAAAAAGGCATCGGCGTGGCTCAGAGCATGGCAATGACAGGCTGGGATAACCTGGTCCCATGGGGACTGCTGCTTGTGTCAGTGCGAAGTGAGAGGCTTAGCAGGGGAATGTGCTTCTGTTTTATTTGGGTCTTGCTGTATAGAAGCACGGGAAGAAGGCTGGAGAAGTAGGGCCACACAAATAAGTGCATCTTCTCACTGAAGATTGCTTAAGTTTGGTTTGTTCCCATTGTGTCCTCTTTGCAAGTATGGTACTCCAGACAGGAGAATACTTAAAGAGCTTGAGAGCCATTACCGATCTCAGTGGATAAACCCAAATGCACCTGTGCTGGAGCCCACTTAATCCAGGCCCATCTCATGCAAATACCTGCAGGCTAAGTTCAGCTTGTGCCTCCAAGGCAGAAATTTTTCTGATTGGTCTCTTCAGTCGTTCAAGGTGCAAAAACCTTTCTGTCTTACATGCCTAGCTCTGCTTTGGTTGTTACATCTGGGACATTTTTGAAAATGTGACACAGTCCAGTACTAATTACTTTTCTTTAAACATCTTTTTTTTTTTTTCTTCCCAATTTGCTGCCATCCTTTCACCACTGCTTCAGTATGTCTACCTGATTTATGTAACAGGGGTCTTAATGTAACAATGAACTCTTAAGAATATCACAATCTCAGTAACTGACAAGAAAAAGCACAAATATATGTCTTAGAAATGAATAAAAAAGGCACAGAACCTGAGTTTAAGGGGTGCTATGAAGTCTCAGAGGGCTGTCCACTGCTGGGCACTCTTGACTGGCTATTCTGCCTATGGAGAGCTTAAGATTTTGACACCAGGGATTCTCTCTAAAAATCTACTATGAATATGGAACTCAGATTAATTATCTGGTGTTTTTACTTCCTTAATGGAGAAGAAACTGAGGAAAGGCTGGGTGAGGCTCCTCTACCTGAGACAGATTAATGATAGAAACTTCTGCTGATGGGAAATTCAAATAGAGATCTTTAGGGGAAAAAGGTGGATTTGGCCTCGAGAAAACCCATTTTTCCCATCTAGTCCAGAAGAGGAGAAAAAAAAATTAGAGACGTGTGTCTGACGAAGCTGATCAGAAGTTCACACAATTAAAGGACATAGAGGTTATAGAAGAAAGGATTTCTCAGGAGACGCTGGCAAAACATAGGTGAAAGACTGACCAAGCATGTCCTGCCCACCAGTCAGGAAGGCATCTTCCAGGTGGTCTGAAGGATGTCAGGGGCAGAGAGGAAGACCAAAAGGATCTGGTTGTAGCAGTATGTCTCTTCAAACCAATGGACAAGGTGAGGAGAAAAAAGACCAGAAGAGGAGAGAGGGATCATAAAGATTAATATTCTTTAGGTCTGTGCATTGCTGTGTCACTAAAGACAAGTGGCGTGATTCTGGAACTCCTGACTATTTCATCTCAGATGGCTACCTAAGGTACATGGCCTGAATCCTTCCTGGAGATGCTTGCTTTTCACCTGGGTAGAAGGAACCTTTCTTTCAATGCTCCTAATTTTTTCAATGCTTCTAATTTTTTTTTCTCCAAATAACAAGCTTGTGGTTTTCCTAAGTGAAACTGGTGGTCTGAATCTTGTCCCCAGTATGTTTCTTAATTACACTGTAGCTGTTAAGCTGTAGAGATGCTCCTTGAAGAATGGTCTGAAAACAAAGCTAAGAATAAACTCAGATGCCATGCTGAAGCAGAGCCTAAGTACTAATTTTTAAAGGAAAGACCCCAAACACCTTTGTCTGAGCCTCTAACTGACTATGAAGTGTGTGATCATGAAAATGAAACAATAGGCATTTATGGGGTAAGAAGCCAAATTATGATTGGCACTAGCAATCTTTGGATCCCACATGGCTTGAGAATGCTCTGATGGATTGCATTGATATCCACTTCGTTCAAACAGGCATCAAAAATGCCTTTACATACCATTTCCAGGAGTTATGGCTCACTCCAAAGGGTGAGCTCAGCTCAAGCCCAGGGTCAATTCTGCAGCCACTGGTAGTGCTAAGGAGAGGCTGGCAGGAGATTAGACAGAAATGTACATTCAATAAAATCAAAAGGATTTTGTCTCCCTAAAGGTTTGTAAGAAATGAGTTTATAGATAACTGTTTGCCCTATGGACATCATTCTTTAACTTTCACTGAGGCAGCACATGCTGTTATCCTATAGATGTCCAATGAAGCAAGTGATAAGGAATAGATGATTTTCCTGGCCAGTTCTGTAGCACATTTAATTATTATTTTAGGATAGATCTTCTATGAAATTTGTATCAACTTCAAGGTTATTTAATGGCTTTACAGTTTGCCAGCTACTAATGGTATTTCTTTGGAAGCCTCCAAAACCATCCCAAACCTCCACTTTCAGACTTTCATTTAATTGTCCATCTAAGAGCTTGCAACTTTGAAGACAAAGTCCCACAGCTTTGATCTTCTTGATCCTTCTTTGACTTCAGCTTGACATTTGGATTTTTCTGTCTCACCCTTATGCAACTGAATTACAAGCATTTTCTTTCAGAATCAATATCTTTGATAATTTTCTACATGGCTTAAAACTTAGAAATTAATTGATAACATAGTCTTTTTAAAGCCAAGTTAAAGATTAAAAGTTAGTTTCTTAGTGAGCAATATAGAGAGTAATTCCTGAAATGTTTTTTGTTTCCTTGCCTACTCTTTCCTTGCCTTCTTCCCTTGTATCTCTCTCCTTCTCCTAGACAAGGTGTACTGAACCATTCACAGAAAGATATCACACCACTGACTCAGTGTTTTCAATCATTTTTTGGGACTTCCATTTGAAAGTTGATCTGAAAATTTTATTTTGATTTAGAAATGCTGAACTGACTTTCTGAAAATCCCCCTTTATCATTACAGAGACGTTACTAGTTAATCATCTTTTAAAAAGACATTTCTGGCTCCAAAACTCTGATACTCTGCCTTACTTTCAGGAACAGGTTTCATGCTCCCTTCACTGTTTGAATTTTATCTTCTTTGCAGGAAGGACTGAATAAGGAAAGACTTGCAATAAGCAGTGTATTTGGTGGTTTTTTTTCCCCTTTTGGGATTACCTGTGAACAAAGCTCTCAGAAAAGAAAAGATAAGTAGATTATTACTGGTCACCAAGCTATGTGACATTTCATGGGACCACCAGCACAAATCAGCTGCTGCTCTACAGCATATTTCTAATTGGAACATTGGGTGGTTCCCCCAGATGGATAGTACAGCTGGGCAGCTGCTGAGCTCACTCATCACTGAGGGCGTTTGGTGTGGAGGGACCAGGCCAGGCTGCTCTGAGTGTCCCCGTCACAAATCTGTGTGCATGCTGAACTTCATGAACTTCTCCTCTTGCTGCTGCCCATGGTTGTGACAAGACAGACCATGGAAACTTTTGGTGAGCTGTTTCTTTGTGAAGGGTGAGAGGTTGACACAGTGAGGCAGCATTTATACAGTAGAGCGTCCGGTGGTTGTCACCTGGGGAGCATTTCCTGACACACAGACAGCAGCTGGACATAGCTGATTGATTTATGGCAGACTTGGGCTGACACGATGAAATACTGTGGCTGCTGCTTCTTGGTGGAGTCAGAGAAAACAAAGAGGAGAGGTTAATTCATCCCATCCCACAGAACCAGAATAGGAGCCTCAGGATTTGCAAGCAAAGCAAGGGGCCTTTGTGGCACTGCCTGGAGCTTGCCCTGAACCTCTTCCCACAACAGCTGTCTGAAGAAAGGCATGCAGCAAGGTATTGGCACTTGCTATCATATTTGGGATTAGCTAGTTCCTCATTAGCTGTATTTTAGGTGCCTCTCTGCTGTCAGGAAGAACTTTGGACCACAAGTACTAGCAGCCTTTGAGGAAGAGAAGGCATTGAAAGCAGGACAGGGCTGTTGACAGCCATTTAACTTGGCCAGTGCCATATTTATGCTTTAGATTATGTGCCCTGCACATTTGCTAGGCTCAAGCAGAGTATTTTTTATTTGGCATTGTCTCTGCACACTGCAAGTTATTGATTTGCAGGTCTGGTACAGGTAAGTAGAACTTGTCTGCCCCATCACTGTGGGTGTGTGTGGAGAGGGAAGGAAGCAAAGGGCTCAGCATAAACACCATGTGATGCATTAAGGTGAGACAAACATAGTTTGAACTGATTTAATCTATTTTAATCAGCTTTTACTATACAACAGCAATTTATTACAGGGGTTATGTGATTATAGACTTACTGAGATTTTACTTGTTGGCTTACCGTAGTTTTTATGGGCTTATGATGATTTTAGGTTTTATGTGCTAATGACATTTTGCTAAATGCATATCTGTACAATGTCCCTGTTACCCTTGTCTTGGCAGAAGAGAACATTGCTACAGGCTGTCCCATTTATTAACCAAATATTCAAATCAGGGAAAAAATATTTTAACATGCATTACAGACTTTTTATAAATGCAGAATAAGTGATGTTTCACAAGCACTGTGTAAATGCGTGCACCTGTAGCCACATGTGCTTGCATAACATATTCAATGCTGCAAAAGGGCAGGAAGCCCTAAGCCCTGAGCATCAAAGTGCTCCATCTCCAAGGTGCATTTGTTCCTGCAAAAGTTGCCAGGCTGGCAAGATTTCTCCAGTGGTGGAATGGACCCTAGGTGCCAGAGTTGTCTCCAGAAAATTCTGTTTTTTTCCACCTCTGCTACTGAACAGAAGGAGTTTCTCCAGCCACAGGGTGCAGGACAAAAGGATTTTGAGTGCTCAGGGACAACTTCTGAGGTTTTGTTAATTGGATAGTTTATTGGTGACCTGGTAACTCTTGGGACAGCACCAATGTGGTTCTGGCATGAGGAAACTGCCCAGAGGCTTCATCAACATCCTGCTCATACCAAGGGCACAGAGAACTGAAAGCCTAACTAAGGCAAAGGAGTAAAACTGAAGGAAAAGTGGATTTTCTCAAAGATGTGGACTCTTCTGTAGATCATGCCATAACTGCAGCACCTGTAGCATTCACATCACAGTACCTTGGATCTGCCTGAGCTGCTCAGGGACTGGCACAGACAGGGGCAGGGTGGAGGGGATACAAGACAGCAAGTAGCATGGAGTGTGTGCATGGAGACCTACAGGTATGGCTGCTAAGGACTTTATTTACTGGACTCTAATAACCCCTCATGACACTTTCTGAGATTTGCCCACAGTTTTATGTGTGGACTCTTCCTTGCCCACAAACCAAACCCTCTGGTTTAGGTACAACTGTCTCCTCCCTCGACCATCCAGAGCATGCTTAAAAGTTTTGGGGGGAGGTTGGAGGCCTCACTGCATGCCACAACACTTGATACTTCCATTTCAAAATGAACTTTATAAAGGGACCAATCTAATCTATCTAAGCCATGAAGCTCTCCACTGCCTGAGGAGGGTGTCAGGAGGAGGATGGCACAGTATGTCTGAGGACAGCCTGGCACAATCTTACAATTCAGGATGTTATCTGTTCCAAGCTTCCCTTGTGCTAGTCTAGATACAGGCAAAAGATGCTGTGGGCTGTTGTGAGCAGAAAGGTTATCCTGGCTTTGCTGCTTGCTTTGCCTGTGTCACAGCCTGAGAGAAGCCAGCAGGCTGCTGCTGAGCATGAGATCAAATAGAGATGGCCACGGCAGGGGACAGCAGCAGCCAGCCCAGCTCTGCAGATCTTCCCCCAGGCCCATTGTCTCAGCTCCATCCCTTATTCCTTCCCTCCTAGACAAGAGATGCCCCAGATGTTCTCTGCCTGGTAGGGAAACCCCACTGCGTCAGTGGCACTGTGACCCTTTGGGCTGGCTTTGGCTCTGGGTTTCTCTACACTTTGCTGGGTAGAAGGCTCCCAAAAAGTACTTCAAACATCCTGGGAATAAACCTCAAACAAATAATTTGCCTTACTGGCCAGCACTGCATTTCTATCTTCTGTTTCTATGTTCAATGTTATGAGGAAATAAAACATGATTTAGTATTGTAAGCCAGCATTCATGTGAACCCCATAATCTGTTTCAGTCACTCAGACTACTAAGGTTGGCTTTTAGGGTGATTCTTGTGTCAGAGATGAGAAAGTTACACAACAGACATTAGAGAATCACTTTAAAAACCTCCACAGTCCTGCACTGAAATCCCATCCAGTGAGGGAGAGAACCAGCCCTTGGCTGGCTGAGACGCAGTCACATGAGTGTCCAAAACAATGAACACACAGTGTCGACAGCTGAGGCCATTGAACTTTATGTCACTTCCCAACTGCAGCATTTCTCATAATTTATGGTTATACTCGCCTTTCAACCTTTAAAACCTTTTCCCAAGTATTTGCAGCATTCTCACATAAATATTGCTACAATAAGTAACATCAACATTTAGTAGCTGTTTTTCAAGAATAACCGTGTGACACTATTATGGCATTCCATTAAACCAGCTGCAATGTGAGGAAGGCCTAAATCAAATCATGCCCACTGAAGGTAACATTTACACATATACAAGGGAACAATGGATGGGAAAAGTTTATTCTGTGTTTCAAGACTTAAATGACAGTTCTGTCTCCTTTCATGGTTATGCAAGATGTCTCTCTCTGGTGAAATGACCCAGAGTGGACACAGACATCAGCTTACATTCCAGTGCTATTTGTTACCTCTTTGAGAAAAGTTGCAATTGCAAAATCTATGGTTTGGTCTATTTATTTATTGTGGTATTTTTAGGGAGAAAACCTTATTTCAAAGGAACGGAGAATGTTGTCTTTTCCTTAAAGCTATCAAATGTTGTGAAATGATTAGTAAAAAAATTCCTTGCCAGAATTGTTCACTGTCCAAAATGCATCACAATGACTAAATGTAAATGACAGATAGTTAGCTTGCATATAGATACGTGCTTAATTGCCTCCATCCCTCCTGTCTGAAGAATGCACTTAAGCATATGCTCATTTAAACACATATGCTTCGTTTCTGTTTAGGTCAACAGGAATTGAGCACGTGCCTAAACATAAGCAAATGCTGAAGTGCTCCTCTTGAATAGGGATGCGTTTCTGGGGCAAAGCCAGAAAATACTCTCGTGTAATATTTCTTCTTACCTTAGCCTGCCTCTTGTTCCAGTTGCACTGTTGGAGTGCTGCTTCTCCTCCTTCCCAAAAAACCAGCTTCCCTTCCCTCCTCATCTACCCCGGGGCTGATGTCAGACACGCACAAACCCCATCGTTCTGCCAGCTAACTTTGTACACCGGGGCTGGCAGCGCTGCCCGTCGTGGCGAGAGGCGAAGGGCAGGGGGGCAGAGGTCTGCGCTCGAACAGAAGGGCGGCTGCACTGAGGAACGCCCAGTCTTCCCCGTGCGGGGCAAACACCGGCAAACGCTGAGAGGGCGAGAGAGGTCAGCAGCACCTCGCTTGTGCCCAGGCTGCCGTGCCGCAGGGGCAGGGACTGGGTGCTGTGAGTGCGGGACGCTGTTCCCACATGGCCCCAGGCGAGGGTGGCGCCGCAGCCTGTCCCTCAGCATCCGGCAGGGCTGGGCGATTTCAAATCGCTCCGCTGTAACTTTTGCCTGCACCCTGCCCCCTCCCCGTGCCAGCCGTGCCTCGCTGCGGGCTGCGGCGGTGGCTGGCGTAGATGGAGCGCCTCTGCTCGCAGCTCTACGTGGGTGCTTCGCTGCCGACCCCCGAGGCTCAGCTGCGGAGCCGTGTGGGTTCCCTGCAGGAGAAACATCAAATCTCATGGCAGCGCCGAAACCTTGCCAGCAAACCGCGGAGCGGAGCAGGGCTCGATTCCTGCTCTCCAGCGGGCTGCGGAGCCTGCCCAGCTGCTGCAGCAGGTGACGTCTGGCTGGGCGGTGGAAGCCCTGCACAAACACGTGCTTGCGAGAGAGCCTGCGGCGCTCAGGGCTCTTTGCAGTCGCACTTCGGAGCTGGATCTGTTGTTCGTTATCAGCTTAATTAAGATAAGGATATGGAGTTTATGCTGTATTTCCGTAAATGACAGGGCAGGGATATTAGTGATTTATGTGGCATTAATTGTACTTGTGAAACGTAGGTCTGTCGATATGCATTAATAAAACCATCGTTTGAATCCAAGTAAGGGAATGAAAGTACAAAAAAAAAAATTTTTTTCCCCTCAACATCTTTCAAAAGTCTGCTGTTCACAAAAACAACCAACGTGCAATGGGCAAAAAGTTGAAAGGGTCAGAGTCTGGACCGCCTGAGCAATAATTAATAAAAAACACACCCAAAGGCAACTTCAGCGAGTGATTTTGATCTAGCGAAAGAAGATTGGCTCCTCTTCCTGCCCCGCAGGTAATGTGTTTGCCTGTGACGACAGCAGATTATTTGTTCTTTTTTTTTCCCCCTGCCACCGAACTAAAGAATGCATTGTGGGAAAACCGTCCTGACACATGACACTGTGCAAAGGAGGATCACAGCGTGAGGCAGCATCAAGGGGCTTACTTGGTCTTGATGCACTCTTGCACAGCATGGGGCTCCAGAGATGAGTGTCTCTTCCAACGAAAGCACTGGTGCAATTTGCACAACTCTCATGAGAGCGCACGGTGAAGCTGCTCTCAAAGCCCTCATGTAAACAGGGCTGGGGAAAGAAAAGGGGGAGTAAAAGAGCCTGCACCATGCACGGGAAAAAGCACAAAAGGAGATGGTTCAAAAGAGCCTGAGCTAAGGAGGAGGGGAGCTGTGGGGGAAGTGTGGGGCATGGCGTGGGGAGGGAAAGGGGCAGAAAATTAAATCCAAATATTAGAAGCAGAAGGGAAAGTCTTAGTAACGAAATGGAACAGTTAGCAGCACTCCAGTGACGGGAGCGGTCAGGAGAAGCGAAGTGTGGGAAGACACTGGATGGCAATGCACAACTAGAGATTTAGCTTTCAAGGCAAAACCACAGCTGAGATGCACTCTGAAGACTGTGCCTCAGATATGCAGCCCTTAAACTTCTTCAAAACCTCCTAAGTTCAGATAATAAGTTTGCATAAAGAAAGAGAGGGAGGGGAAGAGAAAAAATAAAGGCGGCTGTAAGTGCTCCTCACTAGCCTGTCTCTGAGCAACAGGCCCTCCTGTACTCACTCTCCCTTGTTGCTCCTGCTTATCATAATATGCCACTTTTGCGCATCAAATTTACATTTCAAAAAATGCTGTATCGCTGCTCTAAAATTAATTATTAATCTTTCATCAGTCCCTTCCATAGATACATTTTTAACTTTGATTTTGCTACCCGTTCGGGGGAGGGATGGGAGAAGGGGGTGGGGGAGAGAAGATCCTTTAATCTTGTCACTTTTCTGTGGGGTTCTCCTCTCGTGTGCTGCTACTTCCAGGCCTGCGTGTCCCCTAAGCACTCTGGAGGTACAACTTTCATTTTTCTGCTTACTTGGAAAAGAATCTTCCCACACTTTTGAGGGCATGAATATCTTCACCCTGCAGGATGCAATGCAGAGAAGCGCCTGCTCCTCTTCTTTGACCTGCCATTTCAGCCTCAGTAAAGTGAAGCTGTACTGATAAATTGAGTACCCCAGGCTAAAGAGGTGGGTGGATTACATGCCCATACAAGGGAAAGAGATCCAGGTGGGGTTTATAGGGCCTACCTAGAGTGCAGTATGAGCTTATTCATTCACCAATCAGCTCATCGCAGTGACTTGTAGGTAATGATCTGAACTTTAGTTATTTACTGTTCAAGGGAAGCAGGTACTGGAAATGAGGAAGGGGGCATTTGCTCTTAGATTATTGAAGACTGAGTCCTTCTCCTGCCTGAAGTGTAAGAGAAAGAGGAGCAAAGAGGGAACGATGTGTGTCAGATGGATACCGGAGAGATGCGAGCTGCTGGCAAACTACATATTTGACCCACCCCTGGTCTGGAGTTGTGGCAAATGCTATAATCTGTCTGAAGGAGGGGGAAAGGGCTCACAGAAGATGCAGTTATGATGAGATGCTTTTACGGGTTACAGAATGAACACATTCCTTTCTACCCCTACGGTGTGAACATACTGATCAGTGGCTTCATAGCCAAATGCACGTGTGTAGGCGTCCACGCACACACAGACACACACAGACACACACACACACACACATGTGCTTTTACTCACCCCTTCTCCCAGAAATGTGCCATCTGGACGTTCATGAAACTGAAGTGCTGTGTGTAGGCTGCTTCCTCGAATTAAGGTGGAAAGGCTTGACGCACCCCATCATATTCACTGCATCTTGCTCAAAATGGACAAAAAATTATCACATTGGAAGACAGATGTCAGCACAACATGGCATCTAGTTAAAGGCCAAATTCTCCCAGTTATAAACAACAATACGTTACATTGCACTTTTTATTTTTCTACTCACATGTACAGTACAGAATGTGGACTCTTTTCAGAAGCTCCTTTGTTGTGAGCTGCTGGGTGTATGTGTGGGTGAATGTCTCTCAGGATGTTGGACTTAATCAGAAGTGGATTTGGATCAATAGACTATCACTTACTAGAAAATCAGATAAAGTATAGGGTGAAAAGAAAGCTAAAAATTCAGAGCAAAACACACTATGCTTGTTTTCCAGACCCACATCCCCTGCATGTTTCTTTCCTGGTAGTACTTGCCCAGATTATGAATTTATCCCTGTGGTCCTCACCTTCAGGCTGTGCCTAGGTTATTCAGCCCTCTCAGATAAAAATCTGCAGTGCCAACCAGCAGATCCACTTTGAAGGCTGCATGCTGTAACACTTTCATCTGGGCTGTACTTCACCAGTAATAAATTAGCATTCACACAGATGCAGCCAATAGCTCTCACAGCACACCTCTACATAAACATTATCCCCTCTGCCTTTCACAGTTGGAGAAACCCAGCCAGCAGAGTTGCTGGAGGTGAAGAGGGAGTCAGCAGCAGCTCTGGATCAAAACTGATGCCTTGCTTAATCACACCTTTCTTCTCTATCTTCTAGACAGCATCTGAATACAGCTGCACATCTCCTTTATGTGATTTATTCTGTGTAATAACACGGATTTTTTTTTTCAAAGCAGACTTTGATTTCAGTTTGTTGACACTAGTTCTGCATATATGTGTAATTATGTAGGATTATCAGTATTCTACAGAAGGCCCACTTTGTATGTTATGCCTCTACAAACCACTGGAAATTAAGTGCCGTGATTCTCCTTGCAGATTCTCATTTGGGGGATGCAAAGTGAAAGCGAGTAACTGTAAGCATAGCTCATGTTTCATAAAATAAGCAATGCTGATGTGGATGTGTGACAGATGTTACACCTTGTGGAAAGCATTGAATCCTTATGGCCGAGTAAAAAAAGTGAGATCACATAGGCCTCAGAGTAAGTGTGGTTTCAGCAGGAATGCAGCTCTTGCAAAAATCCACTATTGGCCTTGGGAAATGCCCCTTTTTATTCACATAAGAGCTGAAAAATGTTCACAGCCAAAAAATGCTAAGGATTCTTAATTGTGCACAGTCTCTCCTCAATCGAAACGAGCTCCATTTTCAGTGAGTTACCCTCTCTGCCTGCCCAGACTGCTAGCCTAGCTGACAAGCTGCATGTGTCAGAAGGACATAGAAAGAATTTTCTTACTTCTCAGAGCATTTTCTTTCCTTTTGAAATGTTACAGTTGTTGTCTTTTTATTTCATCTCAGATTCTTCTAAGGGTTAATCTAGGGAAAATTTTTTTCAATTGGTCCAGGAGATTCCCTTGGTTGTTTTCTTTTCTTTGTTGCTTGGGACAGGTGTTTTCAGTAGAGTGGGGCCATAACAACATTTCCTGATGAACAAAAAGTATGGCTGGCATGGGCAGGACAAATAAGGGAAGGCAGTAGGTCTTCAGCACTTGAGACATGAGTCTCCAGAGAAAACATAAGCAGATCAGAAGCATATATCCCATGTGTCATAGCTATGCAACACCACTCTCCCTAGCCAGAAGTATGCCTGCTGGTCCAGGAGGACATCCACATCCTTCCCCACCTGCATTCCCCTTCCTGCATCACGGGCCTGTGTAAAGACTTTCGGCCAGTGCTACCTTCCCCCACTCACAGCTCTGCCCTCCAGTGTGTGCTGGAAAGAGATAATTTAGCTCCTTGCTCCTGCTCCTGTCTTTGCAGTGGGACAAGGATCCAGTCCTGCAAGTGGCTTTTCTCTCCTATGATCTCATGGTCTGCGGGCAGCCTGAGCCCCACTGCTCAGGCGAAGGAGACACTGGCCCTGTGCTCACAGAGCCCAGGCTCTGCTGATGGCTGCTAGCCAGTCCCACACCTGCAGAGCAATGCTCTTCCAGAGCTTGGGGTGGGGGGAGCTACCCACTGTTTGCATGTGGGGAAAGGACAATTGCCCAAAACTGGCTGCCTGAGGTACCAAAAAGTGCTGCCCTACTCACTGCTCTGCTGCATGGGGAGCTCAGCAGCTGCAGGAAGTCTTGTGGTGCCTGCAGCTGCGTCTCCAGGAGAGCAGGTTGTGAAAGTCAGCATCCTTCTGCAGCTTCTTGCTGTTTCATCCTCCCTATCCTTTATCACTCTCTCAGCTATGCTTCGCAGCACTTCTAATTACAAAGTGAAGCCATCACAAAAACCTTGGACCAAAACAGAGTGGAAGTCACAGCAGCAGGGTGTATGAGGGCAACTGACTTAGGAAAGGCAGAGGCACAGGGGCAAGCTCTTGGAAGCTGGAGTGCAGAATTGCAGCATGTCGTTTTTCCCAGACTACAGACATGCTGTCCCAGCCAAGTGTTTCTTCCCCAATGGACACTGGATATTTCACATGAAAGTCCAGCAAATTATCTAGGAGGTTTCTGCATGGAAATAATTCCAATATAGCTGACACATTGCAAGCTCATGTCCTAGCTGGTAAGGTCAGCATCTTCTTTGGCTCACACACTTGCCAAGCTATTTGTAAAGGTGGGCCCATACACTGAGGTTAAAAGGATGCATTAATTAGAGGACCGAATCTTAAAGCCTGGGGACAAAAGAGCATTGTCAAACTCACATGCCCCCTTTGGTGCAATCAGCCTTGGCAAATGACATCCAATTGGATTTAAAGGGATCCAGAAGTGCAGACAAATTCCTTGCATCTAACTCTCCTTCCAGGCTTGGGACTAAGGTCATTATTGTGGGGCAGCAGCACTGGAAAAGGCCTATGGTCTTTGTCCTCTTCCCCTCTTCCTATAAGCATCTTTTGCATCAAAGTTGTTTTTTTTTTTTTTTCTCCTCTATGGAGAAGTAGGAAGAGGAAATGTTCCTTAATTTTGAAATTCTTACCAGTGAGAGAGTTTGGATGGTTAGAGAAAAAGCATCAAAGATATTTCACATCTGTACATCCCAAAGAAGTGAAAGTTCATCTCTCTGCATCCCACTCCTCTCTCAATTTGTATCATGCTGCAATGAGTCCAAGAGTTGGCAATGCTCCCCTGACTGTTGTGGAGCTTCCGCAGACTACCTCCTCTCCACAGGGACTGTCTGCCTGTGTTTGGTCTTTTGAGTGCCCTTCAGGGCTGTGCCACAGGGCTGCAGCCTGCAGAGCGTCTTGGGGTGGCATGGACTGCCTCTGGCTCTGACTGGAGCTGACAGGAGCAGTGGCCACGGGAGTGGTCTGTTCTCGGGCCCATCTTGCTGCAGGAGACATGATGGGGTGATGAAGGACCTGCAAAACTGCTCCAACTCACCTGGCATTGGGGTTATAATGTTAGACAAGATGCATTTTATTTTGTTGTGACTGACAATTTGTTTGGTGAAAACTCCCTCTTTTTTAAAAATACACTTTATAATATATTAAAATATTCTCCAATGAAGAAAAGAATTTGAGAGTTGAAGAAAACTATCAGAGCATGTGAAGTACAACATTTAATATTTATTTGGTGAAATGAACCAAAATGAGGAAGGGGGCAGGACAGAATGAGAGGGAGAAGGAAAAAATTAAAAATAGACTGATTGCAAAGTGTTTCTAAACATTTTGTTTACTGATGCATATACCTCTTGCCCACACAGGCTTGAAGAAGACAGTTTTGTCATTCAGGCAGAGACGTACCCTGTGGGTTGGGAAGCAATGTGCTTTGGTGAATGGGAAGTAGGTGGGAAGGTGGGCACTCCTCCATGCTGAGTGCTTCTCTGCTGAGACTCTGCTGATTGAGCCTGGGGCAACTTCCTTCCACCAGTCACCCGTTCTGAATGCAAAGGAAGGGCAGCATCAGGCTGCACAATTTGTAACCCTCTGCTTCCACCAGGAGGGAATCAGGTACAGTGGGATTCACCTCTGAGAATGGACTGAACCTCCACCTAGAGATGCCTGTCTGCCTCTGCTTTTTGTAGAAAGAGGCCAGAAGCCAAATCTTGGAAAAGCTAAAATCAGGTGAGGTAGTGACTCCTCCTCATTGTATCAGTAAGGAGTAGCACCTGGAGCATAATAAATGGGTATAAGCCTGCTGTAGTCAGAATAAGTCCCTTTGTTCCAGCCGCTGTGTGTGGAGGCAGAAGAAGGGGCAGACAGGCAGGCTTGCAGGGGCTCAGTGAAGCCTCCTGGACAGAGGTGACTGTGTAAAAGCCTCCAATGGGCACTAAAAACTCAAGGGTGGCAATATAGGTATTCACAACAGGGTAGCAATTCCATTGTTCCTCTAAGAGCAGTCTGAATGTCTTTGCCAGAGTGTCCAAAAGAGGAAGCTGAACTCCTCAGGGTGAATGTGCATGGTACCCCCCACTGGAATCAGAGTTATGTGCTGGTAACTGTGGAAAGCCTTTAGTGAGCTGGTATCTTCACGTTTACACTTAGCTGTGAGAGACCGAAGAAGGAACGTTTAAGCGTGGCTTGTGTTTGCCATGTGCTCCATCATTAGAGAAGCAGCAAAGGGAGAGCACTTGGTCTTAGCACTTGGTCTTAGCACCATTAGCATTTTTAGCTGGGAACATCAAGAAGGAATGAGAAAAGATGCCTGCTCTCCATGCTAGCACCAGCAAGAGAAGAGGAAGATGTCATCTAACAAGGAAATCTCACTTCTACTGAACAGCCTAGCAGGAGTATGCTGGCAATTAGGAAATCAAATATAATTTTAAATGCCCCAAATCAAACAAAATGAAGTCTGAGTCTGAGACCAGATGGAGCTTGTTGAGACTCAGGACAACATTCCTCTGTGTAGGCCACTGCCACCTCCAGACTGTTTTGGTTTCTCCTGAAACATGAAGACAATCTGTCTGTTTGGTTTTTTCTTTTTTTCCTTTTTTTTTTTTAATGTGTTTTGAATGGCTTGGCCAATAGCTGTGAAACAATATTTAACTATTGGCAAAAGCAGCTTCTATTTATTCTGGTAACTGTATTTTCATATACTGTATTTTTCTGCTTTTGTGTTTTGAGCAAGTAATCTCAATTACTTGACTGGGGATCACAATACTCCCCTGCTCCAACTCTCAGCTCCCCTGCACCTGCCCACGCTGTGGGGATGGTCACCCTAATGGGCTGTAGGATTAAACCACATGTACATCTTCTTCTGCAGAATAAACCTGTCTTATTCTCTTTTGTCCCTGCTCTACCATACCACATATGTGCTAATTATATTATTTCAGGGGTCTCAGGAGTCCTTTAGAGAACAAGAAGTGCCGATGTTAGTGGGATAAAGGCATTTATGCTTTATTGGCCAGCATTTTCCATGGGCATAATGCTAAAGCTGAACAAATAAGCCAGGCCTAAATGCACGCAAATCCACAATCGGCAGCTTAGAGCTTCCAGACCTGGCTCTGCCTTTAGCCGGAGGCAAGGGGAGGTTTGCAGGGTCTCCCCAGATGCAGGGCTGTTCCCCAGCATTCCACAGAAAGCCCAGATGTCTCAGAAGGGCCCTCACTGATGAACAATCACAACCTTTCCACACCACATGGATCAAGGGCTTTACATTGGAAATGGGGTGATCCTAGGCAGACTGCTCCTCTCCCTGTACCTCATGAACACTTCCTGTGAGATAGACCCTCCTGGAGGCTTTGAAACCAGCAGATGAACAGCATGGTGTGAGTGTTTACATCCAAAAGGTTATATTAGGCACAGAGCTCCTGGCACAAAGCTTCCTTTCAGCTACATCAAGAAAGCAATACCAAGAATTCACTTTTCCCTTCAGCACTTTGCCTAATAAATAGCACTTAATTCCTATGTAACACTTCCCAGACTTCTAAGTGTTTTGCAAAAGGGATCAGCGTCAGATGAGGAAGAGGAAGCAAATACCATCATCAGGGTCACTGAAATCTCCTGTTTCATCTCTAACCACTAGATCTTAGTGCTTACACAGGTTCTGTAAGACTATGGGGGACCTGGTGCTCTTTTAGGGCCTGTTTCCAGCTGCTCTGAACTGTCCTAGACTGTGCATAGCACATGGAATTGGGAAATGATGGGAACTGTGCTGAGTGTCAGGGCATAGAAACATAAGGGCACAGAAACATAACTACCCTTCTCCAGAGAACATCATTCTTACACGTCTGAGGATGAGAAAAGGCAGTGTCCTTTCTACTAGCCTTTCCTCCAGAAGGGCTAGTGATGCAGACCCAGTCTAGAAAGGGGCTCATGCTCACTCCCCCACAGCCCAGGCAAGCAGCCATCCTTGCTCCAGCCCTTCCTGCCTAACAGTATAAGCAAACCCATCCACAGCTGCCTGCAGAAAAGCTCTCAGCCTGTATAGAAGAGGCATCACTATTTGTCCCTTAAAGTAGTAATAGAAAGCTAATTAGAATGGCAAGTAAAGTGTACAAAAGGAAAGAAAAAAGAAGAGAAAGGAGTGAAAATGGAGTTTCGTTTGACTATACAAGTAGACAAAGAGGTAAAACTTGGATAGCAGCAGAGGAGTTTCAAAAAGCTTTTGGTGCATTCAATCTATTGCCTCTCTACTCCTGGTGGAAAAGATCACACATATCATCTTACAGTGTTTGTTGTTCTCTGTAAAGATCTGCTCTGATGGAGCTCTCACACTGGCTTCATACTCCATTGTATTGGCTTCTTGTTAACACTTATCAGCTGAAACAACATTACAGCAATCCAGAGTCCAGAAGAGTGTATTTTACAATACCACAAGAAGACTGTGTGTATGTGTAGAGAGAAATACGCTTTTTTTTTCCCCTTTAAAAAAGAAAAGGATGGTAATACAACCCCCAGCAGATGCAAATAATTTGAGCCAGACCTGCTGGTTGCCCAAAAGTAGCTGTTGACATGCAACTACATGTTGACATGTAGTTTTGCAAAGGCTACAATTTAGTAAGTTTGGACCTTTTCTAATTACAGCAGGTGGAGTCCTTTCATGATGTGTAAAGGACAAGACGGGATGGATGAAAGACCTACTTCTGCATTTTTTCCTTACAATTTCTGAGGTGTATGCCCTGTGAGCATAAGGGTATTTGATTGCCTAAATACAAGAAAGGATGGCACCCTAGAAATCAACAATGGAACAGCCTTTGCCACTGCTTTATCACATCCTAGTAATAAAAAAATAAAGCTGCATGGAAAAGCATGGAGAAAATCTACTGTGTTCAGTCCACAAGATCATGACCTAGCCACTGTCAATAGGAGAAATGGTCTTCCAGTTTTCTCTGATGCTGTAACCTAAGTTCCAACTTACAGGTTATTCAAGTTCAAATATCTACTGTTGGCAGTGCCTGAGCAGGCTGTCTGCTGCAGGCTTGTGGATTAGGGGTACAAAGACTTTTAGTTAAACTCTAGCCAGAGAAAATGGTCTGGATCCACTGCAGTTTGAGCAGTGATGCAGGAACACGTGTGTGTCATGCAGTACCTTCTGCATCGTGGTGTGTGTGATACTATTAGGCTTTAGGAAAATGCAGTCAACAAAATGAACTCCCTCACTTGTCTTGTGAAGGCAATGAACTGAATGAAGTGTATAATGGAGCACAGAAAAAGCACATAATGATTTATTTGCATGTTTCTTCCAGGGAATAGGCTCTGTAACAATTATAGCTTACACACAAACAAAACACAAACATGTATTCTTACAACGAAGCAGTTGCAGTCTACCTGAGTTGTATTAATACTAACCAGTGAACAAAAACAGTTGGTCAGAAGTCTCAAATACACATTTTCTGTAAACCTGTTATTTGTCCTCTATTTAAAATACATGGCTAGTCTCTTACACATGCTTTCTTGGATCAGGGACAAGACATCCTTTTGAACAAAAATGAGACACGCTAGAGATCCGCAGAAGGGAAGGGATCTATGGGATATGGTGGATTTACCCAAAAATCACCCTAAGGATCAAGATACCTATAAGACAGAATTCCCTGTCATCCCTGCTTTTAGACTTACAAACAGCCAGCTACCCCATCTTAGAATGAACAGTGTAGCCAGCTGAGAAAAGCATCTATATGAGTGCCTCTGTATACACCCCTCATTGCAGGGAAAACAAAGGGTGAATATAGAAAACTGCAAATTTGGTTCAGTGCAGAGTAAAAAGAGGTGTGCTACTGATCCTTCCCAGATTCCTTTCTCTTGCCAATGTTTCCCAATTACACATAATGTATCCCAATTACATATAATTCTCCCTTAAAGTACTACAAGTGTTTTATTACAGACTCTGGAAACTGACCCTGGAGGAATTACTTGACATTATTTCCTTAAATGATATGAAAAAAAAAATCATTCCTGAAATGAAACATAGGTTCTTCATGGATTCTACTCTTCTGTAAACAAATCAAAGCCGGTCTCCAATAAGAACACAGACTCCATTTCTGGTTTAATGCTAATCACAGTTATTAAACAAAATAAGACAAAACTGGAACAGGTCTCTGGATCACTGTTTGAATCCTTTGCCACTGACTTCAGTGTTGTGTTTTCCCCTTCATTTACTCATCAGGCTCTGACAATTGCCATGTCTTAGATAGACTTGATTGCTTTCCCCCCCTCAAATAAAAGTCACTTCCTCAAGGCAGTTCCAAGACAAGGGCAAGATAAAATCCAAGCATCCTCAGTCTCAGTCACTCACTCTGTTACAATACCAAAACCAAAACATGTCCCAAATAATGTTGAAGGTGGATCATGCTCATACGCTATATAGGGGAAAAAACCTGGGTTTTTTTGTCCAATTCACTGAAATTCTCATGAGAGAACAATATCCAAGATAAAAGCTCAGCAAAGACAAATAAAGAAACAACTCCACCTCTTCCTGAAAAGATGTGAAAATAATGTTAACTGGAGAGAGCTTTGTTTTGCTTCGCTTCCTCTACAACACAGAGAATGTTAATGGATTACACTGTTAACTGGAACATAATCTTGTCTGTAAGGGATCAGGGGAAATTTAGATGTGGGGCTATCAGATAATGAGAGGCAACTGGGAGTCTGGAAGAGTTGAGAAATTGGCATATGAAAATAATAATTATAGATTTTACAGTATTTACTGACAAACACTGTGGAAGAAACCTCTTTATTTTTAACTGTGAACCTTGGTAGAAAGGGAATTAGGATACCTGGTGTTAAAATCTTCTCAAATCCCTCAAAGCTTTAACTGAAGATCTAATGCTTTAACTGGTACACGGGAGTTTGCTTAGCTGATACAAATCATATTTCCAGGAAAATTTGTACATTATAGTCCCAGATGTCAGCCAGATGATACAAGGATATTTAGGCTTGGAAGCTTCTTTTCTCCTTTTCTGTTTTACTAAAGAAGAAAAGAATTGCTTGTATGTTGTTTACAAAGATTTCAGCATGATGCCTGCTATTTTAGCCACTAACACAAAAAAACCCTTGACAATCAGAATGCATTTTTTTCAACCTTCTTCATCCAGACAAGTAAGCAGTCATCAATTACAGTCCCACACATGAAATACAAATTTAGCAGTACAGAAATGAAAACTAAAGCAATTTGTACCTTTACTATTCCAAAGGGGATTCATTCTGGCTCTGTTTAGTATGAAATATTTCCTCTCCTGAAGTCAAAGTTACATCAATGTCACCGACCTTAAGCTGAATCATAGTAAGAAGATGATATCCTGGCATTCCTGGCACCATCTCCTCATTACTGAGCTTTCTATTTACCATGTGTTTTAAAACAATGCTCAAGCATTTGTTTTCCTTAGGTTGCAGTCAAGTTTGATTTATTTGAGTTGATATCATCAAATTTAACACTAAAAGGTGCATTTTATAAAACCTGATTTTTAATTGATGTCCTTGAATGAATTAACTTTATCAGCAAAATATGTGAAATGTTTTTTACCCACTTCATAATATTTCTTAATAACAGCTGTCATGACACTAACGATCTGAATTGCAAAGGCATACGAATGTCTATGGAAACATAGGTTTCTGTGAACAGCTTGGAAAACAGAAAGACGTTTCTGACTGAACATTCCTATTTCACTTCCTGCTCTTATCCTTATTTGTCTTGGAAAAAGCCAGAATATTAATATGGTGTTCATTCTTCTACTGCACTGGTCGGTAATTTTCCCTGTTTATAAAATTATTGCTCCCAGTAATACAGCATTTCCCACCTGGATGTGCATGTGCACACACGCACACACACCCACACACACCCACACACAAACCCCTATACAGAGACACATGCTGATCACAGTACATTCTAAATTAGCCGGCTTAAATAAATGAAGAGATCTCTGTGTCTTGCTGATTTTTTCAGGAAACCATGTCACATAAAATGTAAAGGAAATGCTCTAAGCAGTGCACCTCAATCCCCTACACCCCTACTCTGTGCCTTCGCTGCTGGAGCGCACTCTTGAGTGTATGGGCACAGAGCTTCTCAACACTTCCCTGTGTCCAAGACAAAAAACTTTATCATTCTGCTGCCCAACCCACATGTCTTAATAAACTTCTGCAACTCCTAACCAACTCCAGCATGGTGAATGAAGCCACTCAGGATTTAGGCTTATTTAAATGAAGGCGGCGGAGGTGCCTGTGCACCCTCTTTCCCACAAACCTCTTCAAAGCTATTTCACTGCCCTTCCCTTTTAAAACTCTGTTCCTGGTGATGATTGAAAACATAGGTGACTAAAGACCTATTCTACTGATCAGTGTTACCCCTTATTTCCCTTCTTTTTGGTCTGCTCCATCTATTGCTTTGGTCTTCCACTCAAACTGCTTGTAACAGGGATCACCTTAGGGCTGCTCTGACACAGGCCAAATGCAATGTGGCTCTGCAACTTCCCTGGGCTACCTGGGCACTAAGGGCCATGCTCATCCTTCTTTATTCTGGGGAGTGATGTAGATGCTGAATTTGGGAATGTGCCCACACTGCTATCTCCATTGAGGTGAAAACAGCATTTTGTCAAGACAACTAAGCCTTAGTAATGTCTGGAGAAGTTTTAAAGTTCTTCTCTTCCTCCTTGATCTAAAGCAGATATGGCTCACAGAGTATCAAAAACTAGTTTGAATACTCTGGGCTTATCCAACAAATAAAAAACCTCCATGTACCACATCACAATCCACAATATCCACCCTCCCTGTGCAAGGGTCAGTCATACTACCACAGCAAAGCTGATTTTGTGTGATAGGCAGAAATGGATTAATCATCCTCATTTTCCTTAAACATGAGGTCAGAATTTAAATCCAAACCCTGATGGGCTTTTTCCTACAGTATTTCAAATTGGTCTGTTTGTATGGGAAAGTCAAAATAACTGCATCAGTTCCTATGATATTTGGCTGATGTCTCTATTTTTGAGCATATGGTTTATTGAATTGTAATACTTTTCAAGATAATTCCAACTGCCCTATTCTGAAGGATTAGTATTCTCAAGTAGAACATGCACAAGAATAAAGGTTTTGATTGCAGCTTTAATATCAAAGTAATATGTTTCAATTGACTAAGCAGGCCACTAACAATTTAGATAAAGGGATGCAATATAACAATTAATGAGCTATACACAAATTCCTCATTGTTCATTAACCCTTCAGAAGCTGCCTACTTGCATAAAGCCCATGTCTTCCCTTCCCTTTGCCCACACTTCAAAAGATGGTAGAGTACTCAAATATGTTGCTAAAAGGTTGTTTTGATGTATGGTAAGTAATATGCATATGCATTATGAAATAATACGTACAAAGCACTGGTAATGGTCCTAACAGGGGTAATGGAATTTACCGTAATTTCTACAGGGTAAAATTCTAGATAATATCCATTACAAAATCAGCTATCTCAGGCAGAGCTGGGTTTACAAGATCAGTCAGCATGGGACAAAATTCTACTTGAAAGAGCAGCAGGATAGGAAAACTTCCAGAGAATAGGTTGACCACATCTTTATTCTCAAATTTGGCCCCAGCAAAAAGCAAAACAAGCCAAGGCCTACTCTGTTTGTTTGTGCAGTATTTTTCTTTAGCATCATGGCAAATACCTCATGCTATTGTTGCACATGTTGGAGCAACTGGTTTGATCTGGAAAGGTCCAGATCCAGCAGTCACATGATCTCATGAAAACCACCACTTTTCTCATGTAGTTCTTTGACCTTGTGAGTTGTGGTAAAAAGGCTGGAATTATGGACCCTGAAAAACATCATAGAAGTACAAATTATTTCTTCCCTTTTGTTTTCTTGACTCTGCCAAGACTTCTTCCTGAGGCCCTTGGGGTAGGAGCATCAGAGTTGGTTACCACAGCTGCATCTTCCCGTTGGATGTTATAATTTCTCCTTATTCTTTTGGCTCTATTTGCTATTTGTTTGATTATTTGACAGAGGAGTTTAGGTTGGAAATGGTATATAAAAATAGATCTATATTAGCTGGAGTAAATAAGAGTATTTCCACTGATGACAGGGGAAATATAGCACAGTAGGCTACAACTTAGAACTTTTCATTACTGAATTTGACATTCAGGTGACCTACATACAAATGACACAAAATTACCATTCCTGTTTTACAGATGGAGAGCAGAGATGTAAGGTATATTAAAGAGGTTTTCCCAAGGACACATTGCAAGTCTTTAACTGAGCCAGAGCTCAAGCAAAGGGCTCCTGGAGGCTATCCCAACATCCCATCCTCCTGGCAACTGAAAACACTAAAAGGTCATAAAAGTGTATGAGACAACTGAGTGAATCATGTCCGTAATTCATTCACTCGAGCTTTGTTTTCATTCATAAACTCATCAAAGATCAGAGCCCCTGAAGTGAGTTATAGTCCTGTCTCCACTGAAAAGCTGTTTGTTAATCTCAGACAGACCTTTGCCTTTACGGCTGTGCTGTGGGTGCAGTTAATATACTTTCATTTCCCTTTTTATTGTTAGCTCAGATATTAATGATGTCAGCTGTAATCCCAGCTCCAGCAATAGGCTGGGGTTAAGCCATGACAAGAAGGAATACCTGTACAGACCAGTGTCCCACCTGCATGATGAATGGATTACCTTTTCCACAGAGCTTGTGCAAATGTACCTCCAAACCCACAGTGGTAGTTAGAGACCCTTCAAATTAAATGCATTTTGGACTAGCTCTACTCTTCCTAGTTATAAATCACCAGCCAATGTACTGGACCAATATTACTTGATGTTCACATACAGATATGAAATAGCCTCTTTTAGCTCTTCATCTGAGCCTCAGAAAGTTGGGAGTGGAGGAGTCAGTCTGCGGGGCAGGAGCTAGTTTTCCCCACAGAGCAGAGCAGCCCAGGAAGAGATGCCTTGTGGCTGTGGCTTCCTCACAGCTCACAGATAAGGCAGCAATACTTTTGTAAACAAAATGTCTATCCCTGGCAAGTTTTAAAAATTTTTCCTTAGACAGAGAAGGAAAGGTCTGCATTTACAAAGGAAAAAACTCCCTTGCTCTAAGTAGCACTTAGTGACCAGTAAAGATACAGAATATATACTTAAAAATAAGTAGTTTTCTCATAAAACAGAAGATACTTGGCATCTTGCTTCCAAAGCATTTGTACTTGCTAAAAATTGCTAATTGTAAGGAAATTAATGCACTAGGATTGCATTATCACAGGAGATTGTGGTCATGTAGATTCGTGTGGCTGATATGTCTGCTTGGTAGCTTTTTTAGTTGTTTCATATAACATTTGTATTTATAGCAAAAATTTAATTGTTACCGAGACTCGCCAGCACCATGAAATTATAAATTTTAATTTCAAAATGTTTGTATACAACTAAACAAATTCAGGGTGGACAGTAACAATATTCAAGGTACAAGCAAACATAAAAGGAGACAGACAAAAAATAACCCATCATGTTACAACTGGGACTCTTGACTACTTTGGAAAAAAGATTTCAGAAAAAATCCTACTCTGCATTTTCTCCCCTGGTACATCAAAGTTAAAAATCAAATCGATACCATCTTAGTATTAGATGGTGGTGACAGCATGCGGACATCAGTGTTGTAATTAAAAAGCCATTCAGCTCAGTTGGTAAAATGTAATTTTAGCTGTAGTCACTGGCTGTTTCTAAGCAATCTATTTACCCCAAAAGGTCCTCAGGCATGGACTGAAGAGTGTGAAATGATCGAGTTTTAGTTATCCTCATACATAACAAATTTCAATTATAATTCCTACTGTAAAAAATGTTACAATAATATTACGCTAAGTCCCTATGCTAACTGACACCAGGGATAGAAAAGGAGGAATAAACTTTCTCTGCTTTACTGCTTTCATTAGTCTCATTTTACATGTGACTTCTTCCCTGAACCTGTAGATGGGCTAATCCCAGCTGGTGACTGAGGCAACACCCTGTGCTGCTCTGGTCCATGGCCCACACCAAGAGACTGTCGTGAAAAAATTGCTGTGAGACTTCCCCCTGCTCTGACATGGACAGTCGGAGGAATGTCCCTCGTTGCTTAAAGACTGGCAGAGCTCTGGCTTCAGATGCTGCTCACAGGAAAAGCTTTGGGCCACTCATTAAAGTAGAAGCTAAATTAATGGTAAGCAAAACTAAGTAAAATGCACATAGCATTTAACTTTCTAAGCTAAAACTATCAACCAATTAAAGCAAATAGCATGCCTGAATTAAATATTAAGCTTATTTACAGATAAGAAAACTGAGGCAGAAAATCAAAAGGCCAGTTTTGAGGATGGTACTTCAAAACTGTTCTACAATCAGCATTTCTTTTGGGTTAACTTATTTCTTTCTAAAATGCTGTGTGCCCATAAGCAACTTTGTTACAGTTGTAAATCATTTGATGTTCAACTGGACATTATGAAATCCACAGAGATGGACCTGTCCTCAACGCCACAGGTGTGCCTGCATTCCCAACCCCATCCATATCCCTATCCCCATCTGTATCCACATCTCCTTCACTGTTTGCACATCTGCTTGCTTCTCCAACTGCTTGGCCAGCTCCCAAGGTCCCTTCCACTGTGTCACCCTGCCATTGACTTACCCTGGAGGGAGCAAACTGGATGGTTAAAAGCAAATGCCGCTTCAGAACTCCATAGCCATCCTTCCTCTCTTCTCAGCAGGCCAGGGGCAATAGAATACTCTTCCCCACCAATCACAGCAAAAACTGTTGCACCAACACATGAAACTGTGGCTGTGCAGGCTTTTGGAATGGTTTATATACATTTTCCAGAGTCCGACAAGACTTCTAGACCTCAGGAGATCTGTGTCTTTGTTAGGTAGTTGCTGTAGCCAAGGGATTCACAGCTCATCTCCACGTACCCCCAGTGGGGCACAATGCAGGCCAGCAGACTGGTTTTGAAAGCCGGAGCTTATCAGTCTGATAAAACCACAGTCTGTCAGAGACTTGGAGATCCAGCAGGTCCCCAAATCACAGTTGGACTGGTTGGCACAGGCAATGTAAGTTCAGTAGTAAAAGCAATAATTTTGGGTAAATACGGAATAAAAGTTTTTTTTTTTTTTTTTTTTTCCCCAGGAAGGGCAGAAATAAAAGTAGAAGCAGAGATATAATCTATGTGCTTAATTCTGTGCTAGACCTTACAGTAAAAATAGGAGATTTTTAGATAAAAAGATAAATCACACTGCAATATGCAGTGCAAATGCATATGCAACTTGTCATTTCCTACTCTCTATTCTTGTCATAGTAGCTATTATTCTCTCACCTTTGCTCAGTGGCACTAGCAAAAGCAGTGGTGGGCAGCTAGGAATACCATATGTGTTACAAGGCAGATGGTTAGAAGTACAGCCACTTCAATTGTAGTGTCAGATAAAAAGTTTAGAACCATTTTCTGACTCTCAATTTCATCAGCGCCCTCAGACTCGAGGCAATGAGCTAAATGGGCCAAGTCTTGGAGAACAGAGGTTTCCATCCCTTTGGGCCACTGTAGGATGCAGGTTATTGTATGCTGCATGTAAAGAAGTGAAAACATAAATTAGAGAGTGTGCTATAATCTGGCATGCAGATGACTCCTGTTCCTGCAGCAAAGAGGAGGCACCAGGCAAGCAGCAGCAAGAAAGCAAATTTTCTTGGTTTCTCACATCCTCTCTCTGCAGAACTCTTCACTCCGTGTGGGGAGGTGCTGCACAGTAGCATCCTTCAAAGGAAGGTCAGCTTGCAGAAACACACACACAATTACTGGCCTGTCTCTGCTGCTTCTCTTTAGCTAGTCAAGCCAAGTCCCTAACAACCCTATTATGCCTGGCGTTTTTTCCTTATCCTCAAAAATTGCCAAAGTTGCTCTGTTTCCTTTCCATATATGTTTCCTTTTTATGACAGCTCAGAGGGTCTACCACAATGGGGGATCTTATGCTATGTCTGTCACAGTTTGCCATGGCCAAGCCCAGTGAAATCTCAGTAGAAACATTCCCAAATGTATGAAAAAAAAATCACAATTTTATCACTGCATGGCCGGGTTAAAATTTAGGGGCAAGCTACTTGGATTTTAGAGCAGCTGCTGACACAGAGAAGTGACCAGGGACTGGGGCCCTCAGTGATTCTGATTTGCATCAGAGGGAAAATGAACCCAGAGAAGAGAGGACGTGTTCAGACAACGCTCACACACATCCCAAGGGAAGGGTGAAATGATGGAGGAATACAATGATGTTTTCTGAAGCATGGTAAATGGGAGAGAAAAGGACAGAGAAGGGTTAGAGAGAGCTCATAAGGGATGACTGAGAGGCAAACAGACCACCCTGGTGGCTTTTGGGGAGGGCAAAAAGCCTTCCTCAGCCTTTCGTGTAGCAGAGTGTCCAGCTTGTCAAACTGCCTTATTTTGGGCTACATATCTCCCTCTATTCCTGCAAGGCAGCAAGGACAAGGAGAGTCCTGGAATGCTCCAAATGTCCCCTTTTGCTGTCCTCTGTGAAGAGAATATCCATTGGCTTCCCATCTGCATTGCTTCATATGGTCTTGAAGGCACAAACTTATCTGTGCAACATTTATTTTTGGGTTTTTAAAAGAGCCTAACTTACTGTATTGACATACAGTGATCACTATTTCACCCTGCTGTCAATAGTTAAAACAACATTAATTGACTTTGGATTTATATTCATGGTATGTTTCTGGAGGAATTAATTAAAATGTCCAGACGTACTGCCATAAAAACCAAATATGGACTAAAGCAGATGTCATATACAGTCTTGTAGGATTCCTGTGATGCACTGGAAGGGCTTCTCATCACAAAGTGACCAGTACCTTATTCATTAACCACCTGTGCCTATCTGTTCAAAATTAAGAGCAAAATATGTTCCTCACCCTTTCCTAGACGCCTTCTTCATTTCTGTGTACAACATTCAGCTGAACAAGCTGTTAAGTGGGAAAAGGAGTAGGAGGTGACCAGCTTTCCCTTCATCCTTTCAACTAGTGAGCAAAACAGCACACAGTAACTATCAGGGGGAGCACATATTTTTTAGTAGCCTGCAGGCTAAACATCTCTCCTCCATCTACCTGTCTATCTTCCCAGTGCATGTTGCACTGTCACTCCCAAAGTGCTCAGAATATGCAGAAAGAGCTCCCAGGAAAGCCTCAGGAGCAGAACTCAACCTGACTCTTCCAGGATAGTTAGATGAATATCAGTACTTTTTCTGCCTATAAATATGAGCAAAAATGTCATTTTATCCCTGCAATAGACAACACAGTATTTCTAGAGACTGAAGGATCCTAAGCTATCAAATACCTAAACTACAAATTGCTGATATTCAGGAAAGCGGAAGAGGGCTTTTGCACCTTTTTTATACTGCTCCCTGGACATCCCCTTCTGGCCACTGTTAGGCACAGGCTACTCAGTAAGGTGGCTCTTAGGTCGGACTTGATGCTGGGAAGTTCCCTAAGATCTTAAATGATTTCCAGACTTCTGAAAGACCTTAGTTTTGGTGAGCCTTCTATGCCAAGCCTTGCAGCATGATGAGGATATGGTCTAATGTGCTCGCTGAGTCCAAAGCCTGGTGCCTAGGACATAGAGTATCTGTATTCATAACCTCAGTACACTTTGGATCCATCTATATGGGAGAATCAAACACTCCCAGGACTGTTTTCTGGCCAACTGGCCTGGAACAGCTTAAATTCATAAATACACAGACTGCCTAATGGGAATGGTCTCTGGACTGATTCTGCAGCGTGTCCAGGAATTGGGAGAGCACTAGTAGGACTGGTCAAAACTGTGCCAAGGACCCTTCTAGCAATTTAATGGTTCAGACAATCAAGTTTCAGTGCCAGAGGATTTTCATTCAAGTTGTTTAATTTACTTGGGTAGCATTAGCCTTAGGGAATCCAAAAGTCTAAGCTCATTGACAGCCTTCTATATATCATCTACTGTTATTAGCAAGAGTAATAGCACTTTCTTGATTGATGTACGTATCTTCCTTACACCAGCTTTGAAATGGTCTGCTCTGAAGGAGCAATCAAGAGTGGCATGTTTCCAGGTAGCCCCATCTACTGCCAGTTAGTCTAGGTCTGAAGCTCTATTGTCCCTCAGTCCCTGCCAGTTGGACAATCCTAAAAGAACCAAATGAAATTGTTCATAGAAAGAAATAGGTCAGCAGCCTTCACATCTTTTCCTCCTTAATACTTTGGTTCAGAGCATGGGTGTCCATATGTTTGCAGTGACCTGCTTGTGGCTGGCACCCTGGTGATCTTTCCTCCAGGGTGTCTGATCCTGCCCTGGTAGTGGTGGTGGCTGTAGAGAGCGGAGGGATTTGGGATAAACTAGGGCAGTTATGGAAGCTGTATTTTTGGACACTAGAATTCCTTTGACTTTTAGAAAGATGAAAATGTCACCAAAAAGTATAATGGAACACCCTATGAAATGGGAAATTTTACCATGGAGCTAGCAAGAACACATCTCTGCAATGAGTTTCTATCCCTGCTCTTTAACAGCTGACTGCGTGCTGTTTTGCCATTCTTTTAGCAGATGGCAAAGGCACTTAATCTGAAACAGCAGGACTTCTCTCTGAAACAAATACAAACATTTCCTGCAGAACACAACATGATGTAAACCCAGTGGCCAGAGTGGTTTTCTGCTGATGTGTTCCCAGGGCTCTAAGTAGTATTTGCAGACAGGCAGCTCTTGAGTCTCAGACCATGGTAAGTAGTGGGAAGCCTCCACAGCAGAGCCACTATGTGGGGAGGACTGTGCTCCAGGAACTCCACTGTGGGTCCCATCTGAAGCATGCCATCAGGCTCAATCCTGCATTTCAGACTGGTACAGGTCTCACAGAAGTAGGCTAGGAATCTTTTCAGTTGACTTCGTAGTGTCATGCAGGCTCTCATCCCCAGGAATGCATGAACAGAAGGTCTCCAAGTCATAGTGGGAGCACAGGAAATCACTGGATCCCCATTTTTTTTCTTTATAATTGAGACGGATTAGAGACAGTGTACCCTGTTCTTGGCAGTCTCACATTTCCATTTTTTCCCCAGCTTTGGCTAAGCAGAGACAGCATTTAGCTCAGGAGAAGCAGCTGGACTTACACTCTGATGTAGGATAGTTGCATAATGCCGTGTGTTCTCTTCTGTTCTCCTCCCTCACCTCACTGGGGATCTCTTGTGATAAAAACAGTAAAAGGCTCTTGATTTATTTTGCTGACTAGAACATTTCATTATATTGATTCAGCTCATGAAAGCCCCACAAGGAAATGGAAAATAGACCATTATTTTTAATTTCCAATTGGAAAAGTTACAACACATTTCTATTTATGATGTGCTTTTTATTTTTTTTTTAATCTAAATCATCAAATTCAGCACTTATTTTTAGAACAGTCTATTTCCATCGTTAAGGAAAGACTAAGATTTGAACTTGTGTTTCTCTGTATCACAAGCTGCTGAGGTTCAAAGAAATTATTCATATATATTTTGCAGAGAGTTGGTGAGGAGGTGAAACTGCCAAATATCCTGAACTTCTCTATTTTGGGAAAAATGGTGGGCTAGGATGATCTTATAAAATATATTCACGGCTTAAATTGAACAATTTAACACTCTGAAGCTTAAGTAAAAAATTAATAGAAGGCAAATCTTTGAAGTGGTGGCATGTGTGTAAGCCTCTTGTCCCCTGCAGCCAAAAAAAAAAGTCATCAAGCCTTCAGACAAGCAGTATTAAGCATTTGAATTCTCCACAAAAGTATTCATGATGTAGAGCAATTACTTGTTTCTGATATTGCTCAAATGTGTTTATTTTGCCTTTCTCTGTATAATATCCTTTGGAATATGTGCTTTACATGACTTCTGCCTTGTGGTAGATTCATCTTTTGTGGTGTAATCATATACCCCTGTGCACATTCACATGTGTGCACATATATTTATACACACACACACACACGCACACACACGCACAGAACAAATAAATGAGATAGCCAGAAATTCTTGGCTTGGTCTCTGTTATTTCTGTATTGCTCTTGCTTGAAGCACATTTTACATTTTACTTGATTTGAAAACTTATTAAGGTAGATGGACTAAGGAAAAAAAAAGCCAAAGGTTCAAAGGATGAATAGCTTAGAGAATAAAGCATCGGGCACTTACAGTACTGCTGGCACTGAATGCAAGGAATCAGTCCTGCAGACCTCAAAAGGGTGAGGAATGAAACTCAAACACACCCAGTTTGGTCAGCCCCGAAAACCTAACCGAACAAAGACATCCCAAACCTGCAGCTTGGGTTAAAGAGCTAAGACACTAATCCAGTACAAAAGGCTTTATTCAGACTGTTTACCCTTTTGTATGTATGTATATACAATCAAAACTAATTTTTTTTCAGACCCTGATGTGAACCAGTGCTCTATACAAATCTGTGGGGAAAAAGTCCAGCAAGTTATTTCACTGACAAAAGTGGCCTTTATGTTGCTTCAAAAGTGGCCTTTACTCTTTGCAAAGTTCCTTTAGAATAAGGTCTGCGAGGAATTTTGTGGAAAACAGAGCTACTTTACAGTATTTTCTCTGCATTGACTCTTTAAACATACTAAATCTGTGCTTTGTTAACTCAGCATTCAAATGTAGAGAAATCCAAAGAGCAGGTCAACTTTCTGTCCCTAACGACAGCTTTCTCTCTCAACTGGCCAATGGCCTGGTCACACAACCTAACCTCCTGCCCTGGAAGATTTATCATCAGCTTTGCATATGTCCTTGTCACTTTGAACTAAATGAGGCTGCTCATCGTGCCCTAAAATCTAGAGCCTGTGTATGCCTTTGCTCGACTGAACCCCGAAGAGCTCTAAGTGCTGAAAGCTAATTGTAGGTGTTTTGCTCTCAATAGTGTGTCCCAAATTTAGTGTAGCATGTGTCTTGCTGTCTTGATTAAGCTGCAGGCTCTTCAGGGAATGAGCCACCTTTTATTCTCTGTAGTTTTCAGAGCACCAGGACTCTAACTTCGGATGGGGCCTTTAGGTGCTACCATGATATGGATAAATAAAAGACAATATAAAACATTGCCACCAAAGGAAATGGAAGATGTGAAAGGTAATAAATAAAGCTAATTTAATCCATCTGAAAACAACTGATTAAACCAGCAATCAGATCACAAATAAGGGAAAAAATGGAAATCTTTCCATAAACATTTTCTACCTTTCTCAGAGGAGCAGTGCAAAGATGATGTATCACTCATCCCTACACAAACCTTGCTTTGATTTATGACCTCTTAAATAAAAAAAAAGACAACCTCTGTGATTTTTCTAGCAAACTGCTTTTGCATCACTTCTCAAGAGAAATCCATGCCTGTACTCACAGACCTTACATATATCTCTTTAACTGGTAAAAAAACAAGCTTCCAAGACTTTCTAGAAGCTAGATAAGGAACAAATAACATGGATCCAAACCTTCTGCTTCTTGTCTGCAGACATTAAGTATATTGCTGTGAATATAGAGCTGAAAGACTATTCAGATGCAAGAAGGCAATACTCAATTTCTCCTCCCAAAGACAGTTTCTTTGTCAGAATTAGAGGAATTCTAAAGGGCTTTTCACTTGCACAAAAAGCCGCCTGCCAGCAATGATCATGGTTAAACAAAAAGCATGTCCAATAGAGCAAGCCACTCATGTGACTATCATTTGCAACCCAGGTACTGGGAGCAAATGCTGGCTACATACTTTGATCTAAATATACCCCAATTAAGGTTTGACTGATTATCTGTGCTCACAGAGTGGAGGTAGGCAAATTTAACAAATGGCAATGAGGAAACTTGGGTTTATGGAGTAATTTAACAAAGGCAACATAATGGCAATAACATAGGAGCAGCAGACCACCTGCTCCTCGGCTGGGTTCACTTTCTCATGGACCTGTCACACTGTAGAGCTCCTCACACAAATAAAACAAGAAATAAGAAATTCTCCTGGAGTGCAATTGTTAAACCACCAGTCCTGAAATACACCGTGATGGAAACTGATCTTACGAGATATTTTTAAACCTGTTTGAGGAAATCAAAGGTCTCATTGATTAGAGCAGAGGTTTTTAACCAATAGAAGTATGAAAACAACTATTTCTCCCTTTGAGAATTAGATATGGATATTGCCAAAAACCTATAAGTGCAGAAGAATACCTTCATGAAAACAGCCTACAGTAAATAATGGAACACATTAGCTTTAAGCTCTGTAATATCACAATTTTATATAATTGTCAGAGATTCAGATTTTTGTTATTTGGGTAAGTTATAATTGGATTTTTTTTATCTTGTGTTGACTGTCATGGAATTCTTAACGTATTTGTTTCATCACTACTGAGCAGCACAGACTGAAATTCAGAAGTAAGAAGTACAATAACACATCTTAAAATCAGGTTGTGCCATGAGACTGATACCAACCTATCTAGAGGAAAAAACTGCAATATGAATTACCTTTCTTGTTTTGGTGGATGAGAGGAAAGAGGCTAAAACGTAATGGAAATGTGGCATAACCAGACAAGGCTCTGAAAGCACTCTGAATAACAGGAGGTTATTTTACATTCATAAAGGAAAAGATGGGGAAAAAAAATCAGTCACTAACCGTTGCTTCAAAGACTCAAAGACTGTCAAGATGGGATATTTTCCCAGAACATTTGGCCTGGATCCTAAGGGACTAATTTTATTTTCAGGTGACCTATGGATGTGAGTCAGCACCTTGGGTAAGCATTTGAAAACAGATGCCCATGCACCATTTATTCCTTGCCTCTTGCCACTGAAATAAATGACAATTAATATGCACATCTGAACATGCATACTCACTGTGGGACTGCAGACACCAGAGACCTTTGCTTCATTGTCATAATGTGCTTTTTCCCATGAGTAAATTTACTGCTAATTCTTTCAGCTCTCAAAACTGAGCATTGTTAAAAACAGAAAAGAAAAAAAAAAAGTATTACTCAGACACAGTCGGTAAGAAATCTTAAAGTTTTGATTAAAAAGATGTTGACACAGATGTCGGGAGAGCCTGCAGACTGGATTTCCTGGAGAGAGTATGCAGAGTAAGGATTTAACTCACCTCATTTCAGAAGTCTGAAACATAAATATCCTAACCACTCTGTTTTTTCTTCAGTGAGGATAGAGAAAAAAAAATCTTTTCAGTGAACCATTCACCTTAAGTTTTTTAGCTACACTGCTCAAATTGCCTCTAGAGGGGCCTATTTTCCACCATTACAGTGAAAGTCTAAATTAAGGAGCTTCAGCTGAGATGACTAACTTCTAGGCATTGGCTTTAGGATAGATCTCTTCCAAATATCCATGGAGCTTTCTTGCGTATCAGGAAGGCTCTAGTTGGTGCATGCTGGGGTACTGAATACCTCCAGGGAAGCCTGGACATGGAGGTAAAGCTGATGGCTCCCAAACTTACAAACAAATTGTGAGGAAAAAAAAGGGGTCTGTTTGGAATGGAGCTGGCTGTGAGAGGCTCAGATCTGGATCTAGACCTGGACTTTGGGATACAACAGCCACTGGAAAAGAGCGAGGCCAAAATTTGGATCAGGGTTGGCACTGCTGTGCCAGTGGTCACAAAAAGTCTCAGGTACTTGGCCCTTAGTACCATGGCAGCAAAACACCTACACGCTGTGGGACCAGCTCAGGGACACGTGTCAGCATAAACTCACAATTTCTTCAATTTATTAGGTACTGCCACAACTGGAACATTACCTTAAGGCAGCAGAGATTTGGGGGGTGTGTCTGTTAATTTTACTTCACTGCGAAAATGTTCATGATAGTCCTTTTGCTATCAAGATGTAATGCTGCTGATTAAATTACAAATGACACACTACATCAATTCTTATTAGAGATGCTCAGGTCTCTGAGTATGTACACTCATGTGGCTGATACCCTTCTTGCCCATTTCTCACAACATTCAAGCCAGTAATTATCAGCAAAGATTTCAGAGCAGACTTGAGGCAGTCACGCATCTCACTGTCAGTCAAGGGTTTTATTTTTTTTGGCAATGTTTATGTGATATCAGGGGTCAGAGGTTTTTAACCCTACTTCCCCTGGTGAACTATTACAATCCTCTGCTGGATTCTGCTGGGAAAGGAACATATCCTATTATGCTGCTATCAATTCTTCATCTTGTAGCATCGCTTCACAATTCACAGATATGGTATCATTAAGGCTGAAATTCTACTGTATGTTGAACCCTTTGTTTATTTCACTAAGACCTGAAGATCTTGGGACTAGTCTTCAGATATGATGAGACCTGTCAAAAATGAATTCACCAGTTTTTGTGTACTATCAATATTTTATTACTTAATGGTAGTTTAAGGCTGTACTAGATACAGCTTGTTCATAACTAGTCCGAAAAATGTTCATAACTAGTCTATCTTTTGCAAACGGTTGCCTTTCATCCTTTTCACCCAAAACACAAATACATTTGGCTGCAAACAGAAATGTTTCATTATTTAATGTGATTGTTAGATTTTTTTTATTATGATAGGGAAGAACTTTCTGTGGGGAAAAAAAAAAGAAGTTATGAAATAATCAGGTTGCTCAGTGAAAATAATCCACTTTGGTATAAAATTCTTGGCCAGGCTGTTTCTTTACAATCATTGGAGCCCTACACATGCACTCTATGAAAAGTTTATAAGTCCTGGATAACCTCTATACATGGATAAACTGAAAAATGGAACATGGTAGTTACTGAGAGTGGCACCTCAGCTATTCTGGTTTTATGGTGGATTTAAAAAATAATATATATATATGTAATAATAATAACAACAACAACAACAACAAAACAACAACAATAATCCCTTTTTCATTTTCTACCAAGCTACAATATAATGAGAACACAAAGTTCCCCTCAGTAGAATTCTCCTGTACAAACTTCCAAAAATTTTCAAGCAGTGCTGTGACAGCAGACCTGAGAAAATGAAACATACAATTGTTGACAAAAGTAATGTGATTCTTAATAGAATAATAAATAGAAGCCACCAAAGCATTTTGACCAATAAAAGAGTGGTTCCTTTGTATAAAATGGATTTACAAATATATAAGGCAGAAAAGAATTTAGTATGATGCTGCAGAGGCACAAGGGCAGAGTCACTTTTTAATAAGTGAAGTGTTAGGGGGCTGGGCAACCCATGGGGGTGATACGGAGCCGCTTGCTTCCAGGTCACTGCTTTGAATCTGGCCTCGGCTGATGCCAGCTGAGAGCTGTAACTCTTTGATGGCTGCTTGGTGGCCTTAAAAACTTCTCCTTTTTTGGGTTCAGCACGAGTGGGTGCTTGCTGCACTGGCAAGCCCTGTCATCATGGCAGAAGCAGTATGGGGACTGTGGGGCTGGGCCTGGTGGTCTGTGCACAGTGGGAGGGTATGGGTAGAACATGCTGCTCCTGAGCCCATAACCCTGTGCATCGACTGCCATGCTGGTGCAGCCGTGTTGGCAAAGAAGCTCCCTGCAGAACACCAGTCTTGAGGACAGAGTGCTTTATTCTGCATGGCTGTTCCTCAATATCATTCCTGGAAAGTTTTTAGTAAGTGAGCTAATCCTAAATAAATTTTGTTTTAGAGTAGGTCATTCTTATGCCATTTTATGTCTATTCCCCCACCGCCCATACTGTGCACCACCTGGGAGCCCAAGAGCAAACTCGTAAAACAGCATAATATTTTCTGGCTATTTATTTATTTGCTACACTTACTTTCTAATGGAGTGTGTGCAACATCATATTTAAAACATGACCTTAGAAACTTAAAAACACATCCATTTTTTTCCCAAAGAATATACAGCTGCCAGAGAAAAGGGGACATTCAGTAAACTGCATGTCACTATCAGCTATTGATAGCCAGTGATTTGTTCTGAATCCAAAGGCTAAACCAACCCTCATGCTGCTGTATGTCAGATGCAATTGGTCCAAAGTCAAAGTTTTACAGCTCAGACAGGGCGCACTTTATCCTTCAGGCTGCTACTTAAGATAGCCATGACCCTGAGGAGAACCAGTCAACAAAACAGACAGACAAGAGGATGTGATTTGTATGCATCCCTGAGCCTGCTCAAATCACCTCTGACCTTCAGGTCAGGCTGCAAATGACAGCAGAGTGCATGCACCTGATCAGACAGCACATTCTCATTAGAAAGCCTGGGAAAAGGGGGCAGCTACACTGTGTTTACTCATAGACCAAATGCAATCTACCCAGGAAATGAGAAGAAAAAAGATCAATTTAGCTCAACAGAAGGATGTGAGCAACATGTAAGTATGTTATGAAATTCCATATCAAACTGCTTATTCTTATAAACCCAGATGGGAGCTCTCTGCCTGGGTGAGTAACCAAGAAGACAGGTTAGCAACAAAAAATGGGTATTTATTTGCTGCAGAATATCATGCCAGGAGTCTTTACTGGGGTGCATAACTTCTAATAGACTGACATCCACAGTCAAAGGCATTTACAGGCTTGATTTGCTCTGGTGGTAGTTGATGATCAGTGCAGTTTGCTGATTTGACTATTTGTATAGTCATTGCTGCTAACTTACATCAGTATATGTGAATTTACCCAGTAGAGAGGGCTGGATTTATCCAGCAGAAGGGCAGTGTTCACATGGAAAGCCAGGCTCTCCTAAATGTGGTTGTTTGGATATGGCAGCCTGTCAAGTTACCAGAGAGATCAAACCCATGTTTTTTCTGCCAGGCTCCTGGAGGAAATCTGTGCTCAGGTTTTGGTTTTGGACAATTTCCAGCACACTTGGAGCAAGTCTGTGATTTGAAGGCTGAGTGTGTTTGGTGACTGTGTTACTTTGTGAAGAGACTGAGGGTCACTCTTCATTGGTCCAAGTTGGCATTACATTTCTTATAAATTTCATCTGGCATTAGACTGAAGGCTGCAGTGCTGCCACGATCCATCTATGCTAAACAGGCCTGCCGATGGCAGTGAGGGACCTGTGGCACGGGTACACTGCATCCCTCATGCAGACACTAAGGAAATGTGACTCATGCCTCCACTTGTCAGGGGCTGCAAGGGCTGCTCTGGCCTCAGCGTCAGGGGCAATATGGGGAAAATGCTGCCCACCTATTGCCTCGGTCTGAATGGAGATCAGCTTAGCGTGCAACTCATCTGACTCAGCCTCTTCTGCTTCCAGCCCTTGCCGTGCCACCTCCCTGCTCCATCCCACTTCTCTGCCCAGGCATGAGGCATGGCACTGATTGTGCCAGGCAAGAATTCTGGTGCAGTCTGACTGCAAACCAACTGCAGCATGGAGGCTAAATCCCTCCTGCGCAATCCTGAACAACAGTAAATGTAGAGAGTCCTTCTGGATGTAGAGAGTCCTTCTGGAGCCAATCTATCTCTAGGACACACTAGAAGCATACTATTGATAGGCTTCCTGAGTGTCTGACATGTGAAGCTGCTGGCAAAGAGGTCAGCACCATGACCTATAACTACTCTCTTCTGAGAACAAAACTGAATGGTTTTATCCAGTAACGAATGATGCTCCTTGCTAAACATGAGATTTTGCCATTAACATGAGATGGGAAACAAGGCTGAAACAGAATTTAAGACTGGTCCTTTGCTTGGGTTGAGTTGGGACTCAGTGTGCAAAGATTAGTTATTTTGCATTTTCCACACAGATCCACACATTTATGACACTTTTTAACTATGACATTTAGATTCATGTTTTCCTCTGGTGATATCCATGTCAGCAGAAAGTAAAGGAATCCTACACAGTGGAGTTATTTTAGTATCATTCCTGTGAATTAAATAAGTGCCTTTTTTTAAGCTCTCAGTATAGATAATACCTAGTGACAGACATATTCTGGAGAGGAGCCATCCTTACTTTTACATAGGTGTCAAACTACCCATGTTGTGACATTAATGTTGTTTGCAGGCTTACTAGAAAACCACTGAAGCCTCTATTTCCTCCTGACTGCAAGGCATTTCAGCACCCTGAGCTGGAGAAGATAGAGAATGCCTGTGACACAGCGACCCTGTGCAGACAAAGAAAGAAAAAAGTGTCCCTGTGTGTACCATGAACACTCACAGCAGTCTGGATTCCTAGTAAAATCCTTTCCAGCGTGCTGGCCACAGTTCTAGGGAGATGAATAAAAATAGACTTTGTTGCTGGAATAAAATAAGAACAGAGGAACAAGAGAACAGCTGTACTGAACGGGACCAAAGGTCTTTCTGCTCCTGTCCCTGACAGTGTCTAGTAATAACTGCTTAGGGAAAGACTGTGAGGAGAACAGCACGGAGTGACCCTTCCCATGGCAGTCTGCTTTCAGCTATCTATAATTTAGGAATTTCCCGACACAGATGTGGTTATCCACTGGACTTTTGCTTTCTGGCTTTGTGTAGTTGCTTTTAGAGCCCATTTGCCTTCCACATCCTCTTCTAGGGAGGAGGTTACATGGTACAAGGAGCCCAAGCACGCCTCATGTGAAGGGGGACTTTTGTTTGTGTTAGAATTACGTTTAGTAATTTCATTTGATGTTTCTCAATTACCAGACCAAGAGAAATTGCAAGATCCTGATTAGACAAGGATGAAAACTCACGAAGCCAGAAAATCTTCCTGTTGTTTATCTTTGTCAAGGTTTCTTCTGCTTTACAAGCCACACAGTTGTTGGTGAGCTGCATCATGCTAATAGTAGCATATGGAAAGTAGAAGAAATGACAGCAGAGCCTGGAAATAAATGCATTTTTGTATTGCACATGCACCTGTAGGTGTGTGCCCATGACACGGGACAAAAGATTTTGAGTGCTTATTGCAATGTGTCTCACAAACTGCACAGCCACTTTCAAAGGCAATGAAAAGCCAGGCATTTTATAGGGATCTTTTTCCCAAAAGAAGAAGAATGTGGCCAAATACTTTTTGTTTCATCTGTGGTAATAATTTCATTGCAGTTTGTTTCTCTGCTTTGTCACCCATAAAATTTAACTAATTACATCCCAACTATGAGCCCTGCACAATAATAACATGAATTATGGAGAGGATATAGATTATGAAGAGTTAGGCAAAGCAGAGAGACTGCTGTTTTCTTCAAGTTTCAGCAATGACTACAAGTAGAGTGGTTTTATGTTTTTGTGAACCACTGGGCTTTCCAAGTTTTCTGGACAAACTGATCAATTCATATGTAAATAAAATATATCGTATCCTATAAGAAAAGAGCAGCTGATAAAGAGGATCTAGTGCTGAGGGTCTTTATGACCAAGAGAGGGAAGAATTTCTTTGTGTCATTACAAAATGTTACTCTGCCCCTCAAAGGAAGGAGACAGAAGGCTAGCTCTATGCAAAAGCCTGACTGCATGTGACTGACCCAGCAGGAGAAGGGCTGGCTCTCTTTCTCGGGCTCCTTCTGTTGCAAGACACAGATCCTAAGTACGTGCCGGATGCCTCTGCCTGATTTCTTGGGGGTATTCAGGCCCAGTGATACATTTTAGAACAAGAAGGGGAATGAGCAGACCAAAAATGTAAAGCACAAGCTGTTTCTCATGAACTCTGTTGCTCTGCTGAAAGCGGAGTATAGCAAGTACATGTGCATTTCACTTCTTTTACGTTACACACCAATAGTGACTCCTGCTCTTGTTACTATAAAAGATTTCATCCTTTTCGTTTTTCCTTTTAAACAGCAGTTCTTATTTAAAATTATCTTGTCCCTTCTGAAATGTGCTTTTTCAGGGTGAGTGAGCCTAGAACAGCTTGAGAAAAAATACAGTCCTTCCAAGTTGGACTGCATCTCATCAAAGTGTTTTTCCCCTTAGGATTTTATGGAATGTTACCTCACTTTATGACAGTTCACATCACTGTGTAAATGCTGAACATTTCTGTAAGTGAGGCAATGCACTGTGAAATGTCAGGCAAACGATAAAATCAATAATCTGCAAGTTACCAAAGAGAAACTAAATTCATGGATGTCAGTAGTTTTTGGGTCAAAGGCAGATGCTCCAGAGCAGAGCAGTTTGGAATGGCCAAACATTTTTGGGCTGTTTTTGTTTAAGTTTCACTCTCAAAGAACACTGAAAAATTACTCTATTCTGAGCAACTGAGAGCATCTTTACATACACTTCTTCCATCTTTTATTCTTTTAGCTGAGAAGGTGAGATTGAAAAATTACTTGTTTTCTTTTGTATCATCTTTTTATGCCCTGGATGTATGTTCTGTAACAAAGTTAACTTGTATTCTTAACAAGCACAGAAAGAAACCTTTGAACAATACCTACCTGAGATCAATGGTACATTTCTTTTCCACTCAGATCTGACTGCAAAATCAAAAAATGAGGTTTGGGATTCTGTTGGAGCTACAAACACGTTAGAAAAAGATTTTAGCCAAAAAAGAGAAACATTCATAGAAGTGTTCTGTGCAAGTCTAAAAATGAAAAATGTCAGAGTAAGCATCTTTTTGTATTTTTTTCATAAATTAAATATTTGAAACCAAAATTGATTTTTAACGTATCAGCACTGAAAGACTTTTAGCCTAGTTGTTCAGTTCTGGCTTTCAGTTTTTAACTGAAAAAACAACATTTTAATGAAAATGTCCTCACAATTTCCTCTGAACAATTATAGCTACTTTTCAGACAGCTCTATTTAATTTCTTAGATGGCCATGTTCAGGAAAGAAATCCTGTTGGAGCTTCCCATATTCACTTTAAAATATATCAGGGGAAATGCATTTAACACTGGGATTAAAGCATGTTCTGGGTCACAGAACAAGTAAAATAAAACCGAGTGTTGGTATGTTTACTGAGCTGTGCTTATTTATGTGCTGGCTTCTGAAAATAGAATACCATCGGAAAACTTGTAGGATAGGTATAGCAGCTGCTGAAATATCTGCAGATACACTGACAGATGTACGGCTGGAAACACAGTGCTTCCAAAAAAATGTGCAAAGGAGGGATATGGATGCTTTCATCGACCCAAACCAAAACATTCCCTGGCAAAGCCAGGCAAGTGAAAACATCCCGATACAGTTATGTACAGTGAAGGCTAAAAGGTCAATCACCGCGGCTAAAAGTTATCAAGATCATTACTGCTAACGCCTTGGCTGGGGAAAATAAGCACGGCCACAGAAGCTGTTCAGCTTTGCATCCCTCGCAGCCTTGGGAGAGCTCCTCCGGCCAGGCATTATTTTATCGACAGAAAAGGCTTTGGGCTTTCTAAGCGCCGCACCTGCGGTCCCGCGGCCCCTCGGGGAATCATTCAGGGAGAGGAGAGGCAAACCCGGCCCTCCCGACATCAAAAGTCCCCTCTCTCGCTCTCCCCTTTCAGCGGCGGCTCCCTCCCTCCCCTCTCTCCGGGCGGCTGCCCGCGGCCTGGGGAACCTCTCACTTTTTGTCCTCTCCCGACCCTTCTGGACCACATTCTATGTTTTTATTCAGGCCATCTGCTCGCCGGGGAAGGGAAAGCGGCTGCTGCGGCTGCCGGCCCCACGGCCCCTCCTGGCACTTCTCTGCCCAGCGACGGTGCCTCTCCCGCCGGCCTCGGCCCGGCCCGGCCCGCGCAGGCTGGCGCTGGCCAGGCGGGATTTTATTTCCGCTTAAATATAGACGGCGAGGGGTAGGTTTGTGTTGGTGGCCTCCCCCTGCTCCCCCGGAGTGGTACCGCCGCCTTGTTCCTGACAGAAGTCTTTCTAAAGACCTGCTCAAGCCTCACTAAGCAGCTGTGAGTTAGGTCATTTTCCCAGGAGTTTTACATGTGGAAAACCGGGCATTAGGAAGGCCTCAGAAAAGGACACCATCTGGCCCCAGTGAAAAAAAGGATCATGACACTTTCTGTGGTACCAACAGGCCCTGATGAACCATAAAGGAATTCAGGCCTCGACTGTGATCCGATGGTGACTGGCCCAACAATCCCCCCCCGTGACAGCCTCCCCCATTCAGCCCCGCAGTTATCTCATAGCACAATGGACTTTTGTGCCACGCTGTTTACCGGGGGCGTCGTCAAATCCAGTCGGATTTCTGGGCTCGGCTTCAGCGCCCCTGCTCTTTGCTGCAACATGTAACACGCATCGGGAGAGATAAGGACACAAAGAAGGCGGCTTTTTTTTTTTTTCCTTTTTTTTTTTTTTTTTTTTTCTTTTTCCACCCCCCCCCCCCCCCCCCCCCCCCCCCCCCCCCCCCCCCCCCCCCCCCCCCCCAGCATTCAAACCCCCTTGCATTTCTTTCACTGTACGATGGAATAAAGACTGAGGCTCTGTAGTGGATGCAAGAAAGATTTTTGCTGGGAATCAAGAAATCTCCTCCCATCACCCCCCAAGTTAAATCAGACTTCGTGGATTAAGGGGAATTTGCACCACTGTTTTCTAAAAGTGAAATTTAATTAATGCAGGTCAGGATTTACAGCTTACATGGGCTTTTTGTGAGAAAATAAATGGATTTGTTTATTTTTTTATAGCCAACATGTCACTATTTCCTCATTTTGATTTTGGAATAATTCCTGTCTAGGTAAAAAAAAAAGAATTTTACTATTAAAAATATTTGATTTACCACACTATTAATTTTGTGGCCTGATTTCGATGTGTAGGTGTTTATTCTTTAATACAGGAAGTGTCTTAATTAGTTTGTATACTAGGTGCAAGCTCTGTACGACCACAAGCAGAAGTAAGTCCCCCTTGCCTCCCCCCACAAAGGATGCTACCTTCTCCCTGCCATTGTCACCCCTCTGCCCCACTCCCACTGCAAGAGAGAGCCTGGGAAAATAAACAGACGTTGTAGCTTGCCCTCAAGGTCACTGCATTGACCTTGAAAGGGTAGGGGGTACCAAAATCCAGACTCAAGGAGCCTACAGGGAAAGAGACCTGCTGCCTCCCTCCCCTCGACTCCCCAGTTTAACCCAAACTGCTTCCGCTCTCCAGGCTCCCATGGCACCACTGGTGATGAGGACATCTCTGCTGCTGGCCCCCCAAACCAGACATGGATGCTGAGGTCAAACCCAGCAGCTCTGACATCATCAGAAAGCTGTCAGGGGGCTGACACAGCTTGGGCAGCAAGGACATAACAACAAATGTGACACCCGGGTCCCTGTTAGGGATAAAATGGACTAAATTTGACAGGAGGTTTTGGGCATGCTGCCATTCCCCAAGAAAGATCTAGTGCTGACATCTTGGGAGTATGGTGTGGTCATGATTGACTTTCATTTGAAATGCTGACAGATGTGAGTGTGGCTGTTTGTCCTTCCAGTTTTGTGCTTGTGTGCCCACCAAGAGGGCATTTCTTGTGCCCAGCTTGCTGCCCTCACCCTTCTGTGCTGCAGTCTCTTTAGAGCCTGGATCCCCTGGGTGTGAAGGGGAGCAGACAGGCAAGCCAGATCAGGCCTGCCTCACATCGACTGTATGTGACAACTAACAGAGGTGTCCCCAGGGACAGAAATGCCATTTATCCTTCTTTTGGGAAGGGGAGAGGAGGAACTGAGGTATTCAGGGCTCTCAACAAGTTAGTGCCAGAGCGGGGTAATAAACCACATCTCCTGAAGTGTCAGCCTGATGCATTAATGTATTTATGCAAGTTTCTGTTAAAACAGATCTCCAAACTCTTGACTGCCTGATTGAGCTTTGTGCACCCAAACAGAGGTAGGGAGGGTTGGGGAAACATTTCATTTGGGTTTCATACATTGCCTTAATTGGTGACCTCAGGCAGCAGTGCATTATACCTGTGGCTTCATTACACTGCTTATTACATGAGCCTCCGCAGCACAAAAAGCAGACCTGTGCAAACAGCCATGTATTATCCAGCATGTGCCTAAGAGCGCATGTGCTGGCAACCCACAGTTTTTAATGGCATCACTCATTCTCTCATTTCACCATTCTTTTACTACCACAGGTAACGTTTTGCTCTCCATTTAAAGAAGAAAAAACAGAAAGAAGAAAACCATTGGAGTAACCACATCCAAGTAAAACATTGCAGAACTTCCACAAAGAGAAGACTCTGCTCACTGCTGAAGTAGCACATTGTTTGACAAGAAGACATATTTAAGATCAAATACCAAGGTGGTTTTAAGAAAAGGCTAGTTCTTAGAGGAATTGCCTTAATATTTTATTTTTGAGACAATGATCCCATTTCCTATGGGTCATAATCTTTACCTGTATCTGTTTATGGCTCCCAGTAAGTAGGGGATTTACAGTTTATGTATTCTGACTTTTGTGTGTGCTGCACTGAGAGATGTCAGAAAGGAAGAGCTTGACTGTGATACAGGGAACTGTGTGTTTACAAAGGTGTAAAGATGAGGTCTGCAGCAGCTCATATCCACTTACTGAATTATTTTTGCAATTATGCACACAGTTATTGATCCTATTATGAGTTACAGCCTTTCAGAGGTTGCCTTGAGCTGCTCAAATGAGAAAACCACCAATGGCACTCTGAGCCAAGCAGCAGGGAGAGCAGCCCCTGGCATGGGTGTGCAATGACAATCAGCTGAGCCCAGTATGTGGTAAAGCCCCAGCGAGCCCTGGTCTCGAAAAGGGCTTTGGGGGCCAGGAAGAGCCCTAGCTAAAACAAGAAAGAGCATGAGGAGGAGTCGGGGATACCTTTGGGCTTCGATCTGCCACCACAAAAGATACTTATCTAGTCCACTGACAACCCTTTCAACAGACTGAGAACCGGGAGGAAGACTTTATCATGCAAATAGTTAAATGTTCTGTAATCTGGGGTACATGCTTACTTTTTATTCAGAAAGCCCTGCTCACTGTAATGAAAAATGTCAGGCTCTTTTAATAAAAGAACAATTTGAAAACTTGATATATCACAAAACCATTAATTTTAGCTATTATCTGTTTGACACTTTTCATAGCAACGATTTCACTCTGTAACATGCTTCCCGAGGATTAAAATGATTTTAAAGGATTAAAATGTTAATTAAAAATATAATAGAAATATCAGTCGCTGAGAAGACCAACATAAGTATTTGTCTCTTTAAATGTATAATCATGCTGCTGCCGTTTCCTCCTGACTCTTTACAGTTTGGAGTTTGAGTTCTTGAGGAGGTAAATGACAGATCCAGGAGCAATTCTGTTCTTTAACTATTTGACAATGCATCTGTTTACACTCCACAAAGGCAGCGTTATGTCCTTGAAATTTCTAAAGGTCATTGTTAATGGTATTTTTTTCCTTTTTTTCCCTTTTTTTTTTTTTTTTTTTTTTTTTTTTTTTTTTTTTTTTTGTGCCAACTGTGTCTTTCTTAGCTTGTAAGAACGCTATTCCCGGAGAGAGGCTGGAGGGGGTTGGAGCAGGCAGGTCCAGCAAATTCCATGTGACCAGTTCAGCTGCAATAATCTCTTTTCTCCTTCTGGTCCAAGCTACACATGAGAGCACTCTAGTGTCTTTCATCATTATTTGTCACCCTTTTGTGTTGAGCAACTTATATCCACAGCCATTCCAGCAATTAAAATAAAAAAGGACCAAACATTATTCGCAGTGAATAGCTCTGAGACCAGTGACATCAAGTACCAACCAACCCATTGAAGAGTGGGTACCTGATATCCCTGGAGTATTTTATGGAGCGAAGAGAAAATGCAGCCCAAACTCAAATCCAGCAAACGCACCGTATATTGAGATTTCAGAGCCTGATTAAAAGATAGTCTCCCTACAACGATTTGTCTTACATGTTCCTAGTAATGAGAGGAGAGGGGAGTGGGGCAGAGGGGTGAGAGGACAAGCTCTCAGTTACTGTACAGCTAACTTCTAACACCTTTAAAGATTATTTATATGTTCAGGCACCTAAATGGACCACAGGGCTGCATCATCTGCACCCGCCTTCTCAAATGCCGTAATTTAGGAAACCTTTGTCATCAGTGCTCTGACAAAGTTAAGATTTTCTCTGGTGCTTTTCAAGTGAATGAGTGACAAAGCCCCCCTCAGTTTTTCCTCTCTGTGCAATTGCCTTCCCTGTACATCTACTGTGAGCAGGAGCAGGGGGATTTGTATGCTTAGGGAGATACATCTCCTTCCCCACCTGACCAGGTAAACAACTATTCATCTTCTAGAAGCTGATTGTTTTCTATCCCATTTATTCATTTTCCTTTCAGAACAGCACAGCCCTGAACAAATCCTTGGCTTCAATTTCTCCTAAAATATTAAGAAAAAACATATTCTTGTATTTTTAAAGGGTCTTCAGAGTAAGATGACTTAGAAATAATAAAAAAAAATCCCAGCCACCCCAACAACAATGCATTTATGTTGTATCTCTTAGAGCCTGGATTAATATGCCTAGGTATGCACAGTGGCACGAAGAGAAATGATTCTTTTGGCAACAAGAGGAGGCAAGAGATTCGTCTATTTATGGAAGAGGACTGATTGTCTAACCTTGGAGCTGTGTGGGGCTTTCTGGAGTTATTAATTAACAATTTCTGCAGTGAACACATAAATACTTTATGGTGTTCAAAAGACTACCACATCCTTTATAATTACTCAAATAGTTAATTAATAACGCTGTTAAAAATGTCCTTTATTTTTAATCATAATTTGTGAAGACTGACTTTTCAGGTTCAGATTATCAGGCCTCTTCTGCATTGGAAAGCCATCTGCTATCAGGAAACTTCCTTCTTTTCAACAGGTAGAGCTTTATATGGCATAAATTTGCTCTTACCCTTTTCTTGAAGAAAATGAACACACTGAATTATCTAACTTCTTACCACAGAGTGGAATATTCCATAATTCTTAATGAATAGTAATAGTTTTCTGGATTATTTTCACATTTTTCCTACATGTGTTTTGAAGTGGCTGAAAGATGGGGACAATATTCCAGTAATGTTCTCAGTGGTGCTGTTTAGACACAATTCACTTCTCTGATATTCCTCTGCTTTTAAATTTACTGTCCCTCACAGCCAAAGCACTGGACTGGGGGATTTACAATGGTACATAATATGGGCATTAAGTGGGTTTTTAGGGTCAGTGTAGTCTGGGCCAAGGGATTTGCATCTTGTGAGTCTGAAATTAATTAATTTTTTTTGGTTGTTGTTCTGAGATGAATTACATCATGTTTGGAATATCAATAACTTTTGATGTTCAAAGGAGACTAGTTTATCAAGCAATCCAGATTGCTTTGTTCACCTGACCTGTCTCTATCATTAATTTAGGACTCCACCAACTTTGAATCACTACTTAACCTTACTGCAGAAAATTCATACTTTTTTCCCAGAGCACTTTTAAGGGATCAAGTGACAATAAACAGAAAGCAGATCCTGACAACACTGTTCAAGAAACTTTCTTACTGAGGTTGTCCTTTTCATTATTTTGTATTAGTTCCTCTCCTGGATCTGGACATGAGTTTGTAGAAACTGGGGAGCTGGCAAGTGGACAGTGACTCTGTTGAAAATATTCCCAACATTTGGCTACTTTAGTAATCCAGCCAGTACGTGTTGCACAGATTTGTCACAGTGCTGCTTTTTAGGCATCGAGATTTGGTGATGACAGAGATTCTGTCCCTGGCTCTGGGCTGGGGGAACTCAGGGCTCCCAGCCTCTGGGGAAGATTTCTCTCCCCCATGGACAATCCATCATTGAGGGAGGAGAGGAAAATGCAAACTTGAGACGGGGAGAGTTCTCAACTATACTTTCACTGGGCAAGCTCTGTGCCTCTGGAAGGATGGGATTCAGAGTATACCTCCTGGGGCTCTGTCTGTACAACTTGTTCTTGATGAGGTTTGGATGGGGAATATGTGTGCCTCATATTGCCTCAGAGGGCTTCTGCCATTACGTTTGAGCTCACAGATGCAGAAGGAAGCTTAATTTATAAGTGTTTTTTAAAGGGCAAAAGAGGAAGAAAAAATACTGACATTGGCAAGGATATCTTCCTGTTTACAAATGACATAAATAAAATAGTGATGTATTAAATGCAGTGCTCTGTTTGGACCAGACACTTTCCATTTGTGAAAAATGACCATGCTTCTCTCCCTAGGAAAACCAATCTTTTTCTTTAATGCGATTTATGAAAGAAATCACCATTTGTACATTACTTTTAAAACTTAGGGCACTAAAGAAGAATACTCTTAGAAATTTCCTCAACTTTGGTGAAGGCTGAGCTGTTTGTAGAGATGTCAGCTACAAGATTGGTGGCTAAAGATAGCAGGTTGCATTCAGAATGGCTTTGTGTGTGTTTTCAATTTGAAAGGAACTGGCTAAAGTGTTGCAAACACTTGAAGCCATGCATTCTGCATTACAATAAAAGTGGTGTCATTATGCACATTACCCTCAATAACAGCTTCCTTTTTAATATATGCAGGACATCATAATCAAAATCTGCTGAGTATAAACCACAGGAAGGAAAAATCCAAACAATCCAGACAACACTGGATGTACCAAACTTTGTAGCCAGTGCTGTGTTCATGGCTTTTTCCCAGCTTTTTCCTTTTTACTGCCATAACTTGTACATAATAAAAAATATGTGTTTTTTAAGTAATGCATAGCTGTCAAAAAAGACATTCAGGATAACTTCTGTTTCAATTTATTTACTTTTCAATAAAGCAATATATGCAGCATATACAGTGACCAAAAAAATCCTAAGCAATTCATGCATCACCATGACTCCACTGTGAACTAAAGGCCAAAGTCGTATTGACAGAGCCAAGTATGGATCCTTCTTGTTCATTCCTGAGAAGATGAGAGGCTGGAACTAGCAAATCCATTGCTGGATTTGCTGGAACTAGAGTCCAGAGCTGGAACTAGCAAATCCGTTTGGCACATTGGCTGTCTAAGCCCTTGTGGTAGGCGACCCATTTTTGTTCTCTGAGAAGGTTTCTTCTTTTGAAATCTCGTGTCTCCCCCAGCAACAATTCCCCTGATGAGATATTTGATCAGAAGTAGCTATTTCGATCCTTTCTTCTTTGTAGACAAATACCGAAATGAGCAGACTAGTGGTAGACAAATGCTTAAATAATTTTTATTCCTGAGATTTACTTGGGAGTAAGTTCTATTTTTGCTATTTTCAAGAGCAATAAATAGAGACAAAAACTCCTATGTTACTTGAATGGCAGAGTTGCACATTGAGTTGACATAGGATAAGGCACCTGAGACCTCCTTTCTTGGTGTCAGACTCGCAGGGCCAACCCTGATCATCACCTGGCCATCCTTGACAGAGCAACATCTGAACTAAGACTCTGACCAAGACTCCTGCCTCTGAATAAGATGAACAAGAAGTATTTTCCCAGATGAGTTTTAATCAAGCCTTTAGTAAAAATGTCACCAGCTGAGCTTGTCTCTAATAGGCAGAACCACAACTGCAGAAGTCCTCAGGAGTGCTCAGAATAAAACCCCCATTTTCACTGTGAAGAAATATCAATGTCATTGTGGGAGATGATGGTGAGAGAGAGGACACATTGGCCAAACATATTTATTTTGTTGGAAACAGTTTGATTTATCTTACAAAGAGATCTGTCATGGCTTTGCTTTCTAGAACACTAGTATTAGAAAACATCTCCCTTTAAATGTCATAATAAATTGGAGAAGGAAGAAGAGAATAGTGTTGAGCAGATAAATCTTCTCAGTGTTTGTTTAATCCCTGTAAGTACCAATTTCCACTTAGCTTCCCACCCTGTACTATGATGGGAACAGAAAGAGGAGAGGTTGTTTACCCAACAATGTTACATCTTTTCTTAAGTGCTGGATTTTGCCACTGGCTGTTTTGTTGAACTGGGTATGCAAAGAACACATGGTAATATTTGTACTTACAGCAAAGAGAACATGATTGAACACTTCTAGAAATCCTGTTTTATGCTCACAGAACTATTGTGGAACATCTGAAAAACTTTAGATACAAGTTATTTACTGGAATGCACGTGTGTGATTTTTTAAAACGCCATTTCTGAAAAGACAGAACATAGGAGCAACATTTAAGTTTGTTTTGGAGAACACAATTCAAAATGAATTGCAATTATTAGTTGAGTTAATACTTAGCCATTCTGGATCAGAATGTTATGTGATTTATATTATGTTTTTTAGATATCCTCAGTCAATCAAACTCCAGAGTATTCATGTTGTTGATCAATTCAATATTTGATCCTATGTTCATTTTGTGGACCCTTCACCAAACTCTCATCTTGACATATTTTTGTGGCTGATATATGGATTAAAAAAAAAAAAAAAAGTTCCACAAAATTTTGACAATACTGGGGGTTAAACGGAAGACTAATGAGCAAGAAAACAACTCTGAAATTAGGTCAAAATCAAAGTGATGAAAGCTATTTAAATATTTTTAAATTCAAGGGCTTCTCTTTTTCCACATTTCCTTGCCACATAGTGGTGATTTTCCTAAAAACTGGATAAAATACATATCTTTCATACGTGAAAAACTTTAATGAGAAGATGAACTTTCTTAGTGATGGGATGAACTGTTTCTATGAATGCTATCCACATTTCCTGATAGTTCTTTAGTAAAAGATCCATGAGCCAGCATGGAAAGGGCATCACAACATCAAAATGAAGGAAGGCAGCAGGTACTGAAGAAGAAAAGTGCGGCTTGGACAGGAAGCTCCAATGGATTGAATAAAGCTCTAAAACCAAAAAGAACGGGACATAGATATATCCTTCACTGACTTCATCTTACTGAAAACACCACCATGCTCAGGACAGGCTTAGTTCTGCCTGATTGGGATTGCTGTTAATAGAATTGGCAGATAACATATAAAAGGGACATGGCAATAGATCTCCACTGCTTGCATGTACCTGGCTTCCATCCCAGCAATGGGACATGGCATTATTTGGAAAACATCGAGGGAGATTTGAAGGGATGGTTTTGTACTCAAATCCCTACAAAAGCTTGTGGGAATGGAGCAGTCTTTGGTTCCAGCTCTTTGGGAGACAGGAGTGAAAGAGGAGGGCACGAAGGACTTAGCACTAACTTGCAGTGGGAAGCAACAGAGCCTTCTGTGCTTGAAAGACTCAGACATGGCACTTGGGAATTTCCTGCTGCTAAAGTTATGCCACTTGGGAATTTCCTGCTGCTAAAGTTATGCCTTTATTTACAATAGGACCTTTGTCAATTGCCAATGCCCACACTCATAGTCCTTGGAGCAAAGGCAGCATGGCACAGAGGTAAAAATATTTCAGGTGCAGATTCTCATCCAACATATCTCAGTGTTGATCTGCTGTGTAATGGTGTGGGTAAGTGAAGGTTCTGATCCTCAGGGATCATCTGATGGGGTATCTTATTTGGTCCTTCTGACAACCTGGAAATACCTGTGTGGGTAAAATGAGCACAGAGAGTTTCAGACATACAGACCTGGCCATCATTCAGTTGACCTTCTTGACTGTTGAGTAAAGAATTCCAGCATACATTTTCTGCTCCTTTAATTGGTGCAGCATGCAGCAGCACTAGCAATAGGATTTCCATGCTCCCTTGGTTGGGTGGAGAAGACTTCCACTGGCTCTACTTCAAGATGGTACTGAGGCCAGGAACTTGGGAAGATTCAAAGAAAGGGTTTATTGTTCATGCATACATCCTGGTATTAGTCAGTATAAATTAACTATACAGATAGTAACTTTTATTTTCAGTAGAAAAAAATCACTCATTTTCTAGGTTTAAAATGACACTTTGCATCTGGGAAGGATATTTAGTCATTATCCAGGATACAAGCAATTTTGTATTGCTCTTTTTTTTCCTAAAATCTACTTTGGTGGTTGTTCCAGAAAACAAAATTTGGCTAGATGAACCATTTTCTTTATTCACTTTCACATCTCACGTTTGTGGCTGGTCATGATCAGGGTCTTGCAGTGGGTGTGGGGAGTCATCTGGCCCTTGAGTGGAGCACAACTACGAGTCCCTATGAGCACTGGGTGCTGCTGCCCTTGTCCAGCTAATAACCAGAAAGGGAAGCATGTAGAGGTGGATCAGCCTTCCAGTCTAGCTGATGAAAAGGGAAGAAATCTGGCCAATTGTAATGCTTTCATAAATGCTGAGCTTTATAGGGATGCAGAGAGCAAACCTTCCTCAGCAGTGAAGGAACATGGCCCCAAACTCTACCACAGAGTGTTGTGGAAATTACACAACCTAGTCACACACACACACAAATCCACTGTGCCTGCAATGTGTTATTTGATGTTTCATGGAAGAGCTGATCTCTCCTCTTGGGGATCAGGGATAATACCAAAGGGGTCCAGTGCTTTTTCTTTTGGCCTGGTGGGTAACAGGAGCTCGTATACTAAATAAGTTATCTGCTAGGAAATGTAGGTGTGCTGCTCCTTCAGAGTGTCTGTGGGATGTTAATTCAGAAGTGGTGGGAGCTGATGGCTAGCGGCACTGCACAGGGCTTCTGGGGACAGGCAGAATCCTTTGCAGTGTACTTCAAAGGGGGATTCTCAGTTAAGGGAAAAAAAGGATAGATTTTGAAGTTTCTTTCTGCCAGAAGGCTTTACTGTGAGCCCCTGAAGTTCTTTTTTTTTTATAATCAGGGATGAGATAGGTACTTTTTCTTTCTTTTCTGCTTAATTTGGGCCAATGTATTTTGAGTCCTTTGACTCAAATTTACACAATTTGAGTGTTAATTCTTCTGTGAGGAGAAGACTGAATGTAACATTTATTTTTTTGCGTTGATCAAGTTTCTTGTTTATTTATTTTAAATTAGAAACTGAGCCTTGAAAGATGTTTACAAGGAGACCTTAACCATTGGTTTGACATTCAATCAACATACATACCCAAAATCAGTGGAATTATTCTTTGGCATTAAACATAGTATGAAAATAATGCTTTGCTGTACTCAACTGAATGAGTCACCATCTTCCAGGACTAAGCCCCAACCTTTTGATATGTTCACCTTCACTCTTTTTGAGGGCACATGAGATGGATCAGATCAGGCTCATCCCTGATCTAAGTCATAATTTATCACTGTTTTTCAGCTTTCTTTCTCCCCTCCTTCCTATTAGTTTCTCTTCCAGACTTCCTAACAAAAAGCAGCTTTACCGAGTGAGAGACATTCAAGTTCTTGTGCTTTGAGAACAATTTTTGTCCTGGATCAGGATTGAAATGGAATACTTGAGTTACACCTGCATCCAGTAATACAGTACTCTCCCAGGTCCCATTTAAAATGCTGGTTGCATGTATGGTTGCAGTGGGAATGTTCTCTGAGACCACAGGGGCTGGGCAGAACATATGCAGTGACCCAGGCCTCTTGGTTTTGCAACCTTATCCAGAGCACATGAGGAGGTGATTTATTTTCCTGCTAACCCCCTTGAATCGAGTGGTTTGTTAATGATGTGTGGATGGGTGTTGGGAGTTCTTTGGATGTCTCCTGGCCAAGTCTTCCCAATGGCACTGTGTTGTTTGCCTCAAGTCTCTTGTGTTCATACTTGGACAGGCTCGTGATGCGGAAGTTTGAAAAATGTCAAGGTCTAGTTCAGAATGGGACGTAAGAGACCTGGAAGTAGACATCCTATTGCAAATCAACAGGTACAACTTTGGGCACAACATAATCCAACAGATCATTTCAGAGAGAAAGTCCTTCTTAATTAAAAGGTCTCTGAGATATGTTTTGGATTTTTCAAAAATCCAATTCTCTCGAGCCACATCTCTTTCAGAGCTGCAAACATCCCAGATTGTGATCACAAAGTTCAGACTAAATGTTGCTTTCTCGGAAGGTCCTACAACATTTTCTCACATTGTCATACTGTTTATTAACCACTTGCAGTAATTGTGGTGAAGTCTGCAGATTCATGCAATGAATTAGAGCTTGATATAGCAGAAAAAGTTTTCTCCAGATGCATGTAGAGACCTTCTGTGATGCAAAAAGTGCACCTTGGGTAAAATTCAGCCCTCAGTTTATGAAAAATAACTGAGTGTAAATGGTGTTCATATTAGATGGTACTTTAAATGGCATCATCACCTATTTGGACTCTGTGGTTCTATTTTGGAAATAAAACCAGAAGACTTTGTTATTTTCAGGGATAAGATGAAACATTTTTTAACTGTATATACAGAGAGCAAAGTAAGTCATGTTGGCTGACTTATTTTGCAGTCTATATCAGCAAAATATTATCAGATTCTAGAGAGGAGTGATAGTTCCACGTGAATTACTGGTGGTGCAGTTTGTGTTGCTCTATGATTTTATGTAGCTACAGTAACTACTATCTGATCCATTTTAAATTTTTAATTTATTTCAGTCAACAAGGTTTAATCTTGCAAGAAGATTAAAAAAAAAATCGCAATTTTTTCAAGGCCACCAAAGGACCAACAGCCTTTCATTTAATCCCTCATAAGCTGAATGCCTTGAAAAGATGTGTGACTTGTTTGGCGCTGACCCTAGCAGAGTATGATATTAATAGGTTATTGACTTGGTAGGTCTTAAACAGCCAGAGGGAACATCATTTGCAGTAGCTGCAATGCACTGGAGGTTTGTTTCATTGATTGTGCTGTTTAACCCATCATCTCCAGGCATTTAAACAATGATATACGCTTGACAAACCTAATATTTCATTCTCTATCTGGGGACCAAGAAACAGAAATTAAAGGAAAGAAAAAGATAACTGGACAGATACGTAGCAGAAAATGATGATAAATGAGAACGAAAAAGCCAGACAGATAAAAGGCCCAAATTTTGGAATGTGCCATAACTAAAAAATGTATCAAAAAAGGGACAATTTTCTATGAGAAATGTGGGGAAATGATAGCAAATACACGTGAGTGCTGAAAGACTCAGAATTAGCATGTATTTTGAAATCTTTGGAAATTAGGAATCCTTTTGCTCTCTGCTGTCAGGAAATTTTGATGGGGCAAGTAGTGTGTCGAAAGACATTGTGTCTTTCCATTTACAAAAAAATATCTCAAATATCAACAACGTGTTGAGCAGGTACAGCATGAACTGAAGGAAAAGAACTTAATTTTCAGGACTGATGCTCACCTATGAGTAAAGATAATCATAGAAACAACAATAATGATAATAATGGTGAGCTTCTCTCTGTGAATAGATAGAATATTATACTGAAGGTCCACCTGTGATATTTAAAATACTGGTTGTGTCATGAGCTGAGTGTTTGTCTGAAGCTGAAGTATGAAAAAATATTGGAAAATAATTTGTATTTTGCTATCTTGGCTCTATTAGAAGAACATAACTACATTGTAGGGACTCCCCAATATTTTTTTACAAAAATTGTGGGCCATAAATTTATAGGAAAAATCTCAGTATTCTGTTCTAATAAAATTAAAGTCCCTCTTTCAGTCAGAATCTCATTTATACTAGGTGCTAATAAAACATCAAATATAGCAGATAAATAGGTCCCAATAGTAAAGCTGAGATTCATTTAGTTAGGTGGTCACTGTGTAAGAGCAGTGAGATTCACTTCACTTCTGTCCATACCCTGGAAAGTCAAGTGCGTGGGGCACTGGAATGAATCTCCAGCCCTTTAAAAATCCGGCATTCATTTTGAGTCAGGCACCGAGAGAGAGAGAGAGAGTCTGTGATTTGCTGAGTGAGGTTCATGGACACCTCTGACAGCAACCTTTGTGAGACATAAACCCCCTCCTGGAGACATTGCTCATTTTCCACTGAGCACTGACAGAGTCTAATGTTCAGACAGCTAAACAGCCTGGGTGAACACAGCTGTTTTGGGATCTCTTAATCCCACTGTCTTTCCTTAAGTAACCCACTCACTGTATGAGCAGAAGTGCTCAGGCCTCACTTTTTCAAGTTAAAATGCCTTGGCTACATATAGTCCTGAAAAACCCAACCATATTTCCATGCTGAAACAGACCTAGCAAGAGCCTCCAGCACTCAGCCAGTGCAGAGAGAAGGCTCCATGGTCTTGAGAGATGGCTCTGATGAAAGTTACTGAGATGGAAAATGAAACAACAGTGTGAGACTTATACAGCCACTTACACACTGCAAAAGAAGAAAGAAAAATAAGATGTTTGAAGATGTTTCTGGGTAATGCTGAAATGCACATGGGAGGAAACAGTTGAAAAATTAAGAAAGGACTGTTACAATTGTTCTTACTTTTAATTTGCCACTTCCACAAGGCCTGAACAGAAAATAAAGTCACTCAATGGCATAATCATTACCTACATTTTGGCATCTGAGATTTGGTACCTGATCTAGCACAGCTATCTAAGCTCTCTTTCTGATCAAAGAAGATGGAAAGGGACTTTGAGAAAGTGGCTCCTCTCACTGGTACTAGACACACACATAAAAATTGTGTGCATGATTGCCTAATGAGAGATGTCATTACTCTTTCAGCACAAGAAACTAACTGTCCCAGAGTATAAGACAAACTCTTAGATGTTTAAAGGTGGGCTAGAGAAAATCCTTGTTTTGTGAATATTTTCCATCTGATTTCATAGCCTCTGAGAATCTCTTCTTAGCTTTTCAGTAATTTATAAAAAAATGGAAAAAAGAAGTGAAACAGATAAAGATTATAATTTCAATATGTATGATTTTACACAGTGGATCAAGTGAATGAGTTGACTTGGGGATCTTATACACCTTTAGTGTTACTGAATCTATGTAAAATTGCAGTTGTGAGCGATGCCTCATTTACAATATGTATTTTATTAATATTTACCTACACACTTATCATATTCTGTATCAATGAATATATTGCATGGATTTTCCTTTGATGGCTTTTCCTTTGTTTTCCCAGAAGAGAAAAACTGAAGCTATGAGATTTTACTAGGGTACTTTGGGTTCTTTAAAAAATATTTCCTTGATTTTAGAATATAAAAACGTAAGAAATGCAGGACTATGGTTAATATGGAGCAAACATCTGTATCTGAAATTGTGGTTTTCACTAGAAATACCAAGGTGTTGCTGTTGTGTTTATGAGCAAAACTGTCTGAAATGCCAAGTTTCATCAATAAAGCATGGTAACACAGGGCTTAGTAGATAATTGCTTTTCCCCATGTATGAAATTCTGACTGTGATTTTTACTTAATTCAATAGATTTTTTTCCACTAGTTTCAGGTGGGTCAAGAAGGGTTCACAGGATGTAGAAGCTTACTTCCTTACTTGGAAGAAAGTATTTCTGTTTTCCTAACAACATGATAAGAATTGAACACATTTATGTGAATTTGTAAGGAAGAATCTTCTTAATTCATTCTGTCCATGCAGTTGAGGCTTATTTTCTCCTCTACCCTTCTTCAGTAATCTAGGCACCACTGTGAAAGCAGCAAGACTAACTATGAGTGATGTGCTCCTGTATTATTCCTCAAAAACACATGTCCTGCTCCTGAAACACCACTGTTCAACATAACACAAGAAATGTGTTGTCTCCACACAAGCAAACGCTCTGCTTAAATTGCAAATGTACAGTCCTCATCTACCTCACAGCTCTACAGCAGATCAGGGGTGAGCTGTAACCAAAGAGAGTATGTAGACATGCAGTATTTATTTAAAAGCTGAAAGCAGAAGTTGAGTGCACACTGAGAGGGAATTATGAATTATTTTAGTAATATCACATAAGAAGGTTCAAAGGGGGAGAAAGATCCTCTTAAAAAAAAATATTTACTAATGGACTCCTGGGCAGATGCTATGAAAGTACCATAAGCACTTCTGAACATTTACTATGATGAACACTCTTTAATGTTACTAATTAATTTTCCTTTACTAGCAGGTATTTACCAGCTGGTATTTATGTGTACACTTCCCTCTTTGTAACTGGATTGTTGGTTAGGGCATGCTGTACAAACCTCTCCCTGTCCTGAACTGGCTGCATTTTGTTGCTCAGTACAGCAAAATTACAAATACACAGTCTTTATGTACTGTATGAAGATGTGAAACATGAGACCTGAGAATCAGCACAGAGATTACTCATTTTTAAAAATCTCATGTCAGGTTTAACTCCAGTCGGCAATGCAGCTCCACACAACCTTGCTCACTTCCCCATGTTCATAAGGATACTTGGTGCATAAATCTTTTATGGGAATTACATCACACCACTCTGAGAAATTGTTTTCTGCTGTGTAAACCTAACATGGGACTATACATGTAGGTTGACCATGGGTGGCATATTTCCTACAAGGCAGCCTCGCTAAAATCAGCTGGAGATACTCATAGCATATATGTAACTTTGTACCAATTTATGCATGAGCTACCCAATAGCACACTCTATGGAATAAATCCTCTAATTTACTCAGAAAACGCTTAAATTAAGAAAGATGTGTTAGAGATGTAGTTTATCTCTAAGACTGTGAGCAAATATATCCCACATGGCATCCATTTAAAATACAAAATACACGTTCTGCAAGATCAAGCTCTTACAATTATGTATCTGTATGTAATTCCATGCATACACAGTTCTAGTTATGCATGCTCCTTAACTACTAATGTTCCTGAGCATTCTGTGTCTGGAGAAATACCTTCCTTTTTTGCTTCACCTTTCTGGTTGTATGTTAGTTTACTAACACACTCCATCATTAGTGCAAATGTTAAAAGTACAAGTAAGCAAGCACTTAGGCTCTGTTAAGTCACTCAGAAAACAGACTTTTTCAGAGAGTAATAGAAGAGCAGAGGAAGAGACATGGGACACTCCTGTCCTATCTGCTCAAGTTGATGGAGGAGACCCCTACCATAACATCTGCTGGCAGGAGCCCTCTTTACCCCACTGCCTCTGTGGTAAGGATGTGAAAGCGTTTTGCTCTTTTGTTCAGGGCCTCCTAACTTCCCTTTGACTTTCTTAAAAGAGAAAATGTAGAGCAGCAGTGAAAGGAGGAAAATGTAGAGCATCAGTCTCTGATAGCTCCAGAGGCAGAAGTGAGAACCAGATATGTGAATGGAAAGTATGTCTTGCTTCACCCAAATCCTTTAACCTTGATGGAGTAAAATGGATCGTTCACTCCAGAAATTAGAAAGCTCTGTGCTTCCCCTTAGCTCCTTTGCTGAGTCTCCAATGCAATGAACATCTCCCAGATGGAGAGAGGCCTGTTGTGTTGCTTTTGACAACCAATGGGGAGCTTAACTGCAAATAAGCCACCCCACTCTGCCCTGCTGGCAAGGGAGGGACAATAAACGAGAGAGGTGCCAAGGGTCCACCAGTCCCTTTGCCTGAGTGAACCAGACAAAATGGGCTCCCTGCTGGTTCTGGCCACATGAAACCATGCTGCAAACCATGCTGAAGCCATGCCCTGGCTATGACATAAAATGGTATTTGACTAAACAGAGCTGACAGGTCCACCCCTTGTCTCTGTATTCAGGACACCTATTCAGAAACAATGGAATGATGCCACTTGGGTATTCCCACTACGTATTTAGAGGAAACATTATTTTGGTTGAAATCTGATCTGAGTCAGGCTGAGAAGAACAGGCTGAACTTCTTTTTAGCCATTCCTCTATTTGTTTCTAAATGTATATGAAAGTGTGGAACTTAAAAGTCTTCTTCATGAGTCACTTTAACTTGATGTCCCTGCTAGAGGTCACTAAAGTTAAAACAGAAACTCTACCACTGAATCATTTAATGACTGGAAATTGGAGGTAATAGACTTGAAAACGTATTCTCATTTCTGCAATTCAAAACCCTTTATCTGTGCCATGTAGTCCTGCTAGAAAGAGCAAAATGGCCTTTAACAAAGTCTATTTGCAGAATAGTAAGAAGTGTTAAGATGCCAGATGCATCTCATTATGAATTTTAATGAGTAGATTCACACCTTGTCTTCAATTAAATAAATTACATGGTCTTTTCCAAACTCTTATCTGGCAAATTTGAAATTTGTTTCTAAAATGTAGACTCAAGAAGAGTTTAGGACTGTTCATCCTGGGCCCAGGACCTGTGGTCCATAGTCAGCCAAGGAGGGAAAAGGGGTTATGCTCACACATGTGGCAACACCCCAGAGCTCCTCTGTGCCATTGACACAGAGAGCACTGCCTGGAACATGATTAAAAGTGAGAGTCAGAAAGCAAGATATTCTGGATTGCAATTAAAAGAGAAATAAATCATCTAATTTTCTTTTTATCTCAGGAAATAAAGAGCTAAATTCATCTTCATCATGCAGAAACCTCCAGAAAAAGAAAACAGATATTATAGGGAATAGTGAAGCATATTCTAGTCCCATTATCACAGCAAATGCAATCTCTTTCAAAACCATTTTTCTTTTGGAACATGGTCAGAGATATTTGTTTCACAATGGGAAAGTAACGGGGTATCTATGGCTGAACTCTTCTATGCCACTTCACCTCTGAATAGGTTTGAAGCTTACAGAACCCTTGAAGTTAGACATTGATTGTGGTGAGGGATGCTTGCAACACTGTACTCTGCAGGAGTGAAACTCAGGGGAGGAAAGAATCCTCCTTTTCTTTGCATCCTGGAAGGAAGGATATTGAATGCAGTTGTTCAGACTATTGATAGTTGCAAAGATGGGTCTTAAAATTGAAAATATGAGGTATTATACTGCTTTGAATCAGTGTAGTTTCACAGAAATCAGTAGCTGCACAGTGCTGCAGAGAAGCAGAGGACTTGGTCGTGCTCTCTTGTATAATCATGTTTCAATTTTTTTCTCTATTTATGGATAGTCAGGTCTATTTCTGTAGAAATAGGTAACAGACAACTTCCTTGAAATAAGCTCCTTGCATCCATGGTAAGAATTCCTCTTGTGACTGACAAAACCTGTGAAATCAGTGGGATGTCCTATTTTTCCCTAACCCTTCCTCAGTAGAAAGAGGAACAGTTCAAAAGTTCCAAACACAGCAATAAAAACTGAAAAATGTCACTAAATATTATGGTTAAGAGCTTGCAGCAAATATCCAAGTAGAAAACATATGCATACTCTTTTCATCCTGGAACAATGTGAATCCGATCTTTTGCCTTTCATTCCTCCAGTCTACCCAACTTCCATATTTTGCACATCAGATACAGCATATATTTATATAATTTTATTCTTCCAGACATAGAGATGAATGCAACCATGACACACTTACATATGTGAGAGAATATCCTTTTAAACAGTACACACAGTGTCAATAGGATAACAAATGATGCTGAAGAAAAGTCATGTCTTTGTCAGCAAACATCTGCTTTAGGTTAAGAGGAAGAATTCAGGTCTTACATTAAATCCTATGCATTTTATATACAGGTGTGTATTAATGAATACGTGGATCTGGTTTTAAATATACCCCATGGAATGTAGGGACTATCTGATGACCAGAATTTATCCCCATATTATACATTTCCACTTCTGTCTATTTTGACAGGAAAAAATAGACCTGCTAAATTCTAGTACCTACGTTCTAGTTCAAAGAGCAAAACAAAAAAATGTTTGGTCTGCTTGTTTATTTCAAAGGGGAAATATTAGAAATTAATTACTACATTTTTCTGGGTCAGGCAAATACAGGTGAATGATATGAACAGGAAACCAAGTGCAAGCACCAACTATCACTAAAGCACCACTAGTTAAGATACGGCAGATTTATGAGCTTTATTTTCTACCTAAGGCCTGTCATATTTTTTCACCTTTATGTTAGTTAATTGCAGAGTAACATAAATTAACTTTTGGAACACAGCAAAAATGGGAACTTTATTTATGAATTTCTTGGATTTCTTTACCCCAAGCCAAACAACTAAATTGCTACTTAGCATAAATTATTTATTGGCCTGGCTCAATACCATCCAACACCAGCCCCTGGAGGTCTGGGAGATATAAAAGATTTAAAGCATCTGTGCGACAGCATTGGTGCAGCCACAAAGCCATGTTTCTTTCCAGAAGGGTCCACTTTATTTTGTTGTAAATAAATAGAGCCTAAATTTCAGGGGAGGGCTGGGTAGCTTCTAGCAGGACTATGGTGTTTTGCATATGTTAATTACCCATAGTTGCATGACAGAGAGATATACACTGTTTGCACAGCTATTCTGGAGAGACCTGTTGGCAAAAGGATGCATTTTAATTTGCACATAATACAGGAATGCTATGATTTTCTATCACTCTGTTGTATGCATATATATGTATAAATGCATTAAAAAGCAATCATATATACATACAGTCACTTCATAATCTATCTTTATAACAATTATCATTATAATCTTTACCTTTATCTTATTCATGCATCTCTACATACATGTAGAGGAATTATGAATAAAACCAGAATGAACTAGCAAAAGGGAATATGCCATTCAGTACACATTGATGTGAAAAGCTAATCTCTCTAATCTGCCAACTATGTCCAAACTATGCCCCCATCTAGGGTCTGCAAACTGCAGCTGATGCCATCCTGCATGGCTACTGTGAGCTTGCTCTCCTTTGATGCACCATCTCTGTGTGTGCATTGGCTTAGCCCTTCCCCTTGCAGGCTCATTCTCCATCATGCTCTCCTCAAATTCCACACACCCCCTTACTCTGGCAACCGCAGGGGCTTGCACATGCCAGGATGCAGGATCCCATTATGTTGGTACCTCTCTCATGAGAGAAAGTTCCTGAGTGTCAGAGCTGCAAATGAATATGTAGGTTATAACTCAAGCTCTGAGGGACCCTGTACACTGATGAAAAATTATCTGCACACTGACTGTTGGCCATACAGCTGAGCACTTCTGAAAGTACATGTACAGCATATATTTTACTATTCTGTAGAAGAATTGGCTCCCACAAATTTAAGTGTATAATTTAGTAGTCTCCTGTTATTTTCTAAAAACTGTCTTATTTTTCTGTCAAAAATATCAAAATGAGGTGCAGTAAAATTTTATATAAAGTTTTAGAAGAACTTGGAAACACTTGTGGAATTATAAAGTGTTTTTTGTTATTGTTTCTGGAAATGGGAAACTTCTTCTATCCAGCAGAGAACAAGTGCAGCAACACCAGTACAACAGTCTTTAACAAAAGACCTTATCCTATATACATGCGTGTATGCTTAGCTTGTCTTTCCTTGGCCAGTCCTGTTGGTTTCACAGTGAATCTGGTTTTCAGGACTGGGGCTCAGGTAACATGTTCACAGTAGAGTCTTTATATCACTGGATATGAATTTACAAGACTATTTTAATGTTTAAGAACAACAAAGGAAGGTTTTAAATTGCCTTCTTAATTATTTTTACAAGCTTTAAAAATAAATTATTTTCAGTTTCATTAGCACTTAGAGAAACTGAAACAGATAACTGCTCCAAGCAGCCTACAAGCAAGCAGAAAAATATTTACTTCTCTCAACATCTTAAAGCCAACACATACAAAACTGATGAAGAGTGAAGAAAGAAGAGTGTTTCAAGAGGAAACAGGGCTGTGAGGTGATTCACAACTTGTTGCAGAACAGAGCAGAATAGTTGGGATGAGCAGATTTCTTCTCTGCCAATTCCTTGTCCCATCCACTAGAACAAGCATCTCATCAAAAAGATAGCTAAAATCCTGAAAGGCTGTAATGATTTTTAAATACAAACCCACTGCCACCTTCTGTCCGTGGACTTGTTCCAAGAACTGAAAATGAACACAGGCAATTATTGTGCAGAGAGTTATTTTCATAGTTAATAGACATGAAGAGCGAGAGATTCCAGTGAGTCTGAAAGCAAGGCTGTATTTACTTGGAAATAGCCCTGGAACCCAGTTCTGTGGTTGTCATCATGGAGACCCCATCAAGGGGACAGTCATGATGTGCAGTGAGCAGTCATCATCTGGGCAAACAAATATTTTTTGTGTAGGCTGACACCCCAGTACCATTTACAGGGTAATGCACCACTTAAACATGCACATCCTCTTCTTAAGACCTCTTTGTATGTTACAATATTAGTAATAAGAAAGAAACAGAACTCCAGAACTCCAGCAAATTTAAATACAAATTGAACTATCAGACAACTTTTACTTTATTTATACTACTTTTTATATTGATGTGACTATATAATCTCTCAATAAATAGCTTACACTGTTGGAGCCATAGAGCTAATAAAATTATAAAACTGATTGGGAGAAAAAAAAAAAGAAATTATGCAGGGGTGAAAATGCTGTTTTTGAGGCATATCCAGAAAATCCATAATCATCAATAAGTTTGGCAGATGTGCATTCAATAAACCCTTTGCATGAACTCAAAATTATTTCATGCAAATAATGATTTCTTACATAAAAATCTTTCTTCTTCATCATCTCTCTTGTCTTGCTTTGACAGTTTTTTTTTTAATCACATCCACTTTAGTGAGTTTAATTAATCAACCTGGGTCTCTGAAGAGTCAATTTTATAAAAGCTCTGCAGTACTGTAGAAGCATTGCTTATTTTCTCTCAGTGCTCATTCAAAAAAGAAGACCTCTAACCCTATCTAGGGCTATTCACACTTACTGACTCTCCATTGGTAATTCAGCTCAGAGTTTGGCATCACTGCTCATGAGGTCTGCCAAGGACCCACATCTCCTGCTTCTGTGTTCAACACAATTTGCTCCTTGCTGGGTGTTTGGGATCTGAAAGTCCTGCTCTCGGTATGCCAAGTGTTTTGTTGCTAGTCATGTTCAACGCAATCTTTTACGACAGCAAAGTCAAGGAAAATCTTTCCTGCATTTAAAATACACTCTTTAAGCAACCGTAGCAATTTCCCTATATGTTCTTAAAGACTTTGCTTTAGATCAACATTAAAACAAATCTGTCTAAGCTCTCCTTTCTTGTTTATGAAGAAGGGATATAGAAGGCCATTCATGATCTAGCATTGTTCAGTACTGAACCATTAGAAAAAACAATCTTGGATAAAGGCATTCTAGTAGTGACCTAAATAAAAGAAACTAGCTGTGAATCAGGAAACTTCTTCGCTTGCTGATTATGCTCTTACTATGTATTTGTTTAGAGGCATTAAATTCTTCTCAGTGCTTACATTTTTTACAATAACCTTTGCTCACATACAATTAAAATTTATGAATGAAAAATCAAAATAGCACAAAGTTTTAAATAAACTTAGATATATAAAACCATCTCTGAGCTCTGTTTTTTTGTTCATGTTGACAGTTTTTGTCTCTCTGTACCAACATGAAAAATATCCTGATACTTCAATGCAAGCTGTCACACAGAATCCTCAGCTGCCAGTATCCAGCGTATTTGAAAAGTATGAGTAAAAACTGTCAGTGCCAACAGATTCCCTAATAAAAAATAATAATGAAGTCTTGAGAAGTGTCAGTCCTTCCATTATGCAGCCCTGACAGTGGCTGCACATTTCCAAGAATCCAACCTTGCTACTGGAGGGCATAAAAAGGCCAATTGAGCTTTGTCAGAGCCAGAAGTCAGGCACAATGTTTTTGTTCTGTCCTAAAGTGGACAACCATATCTTCAGAAAGTTTAGTATTCAATTTAGGATCAGCTTTGCTGACATACAGAACTGAATAAGTTAAACATAAGTGAATTCTAATCCTGACATAAGGGAAAAAAAAAGAAGCATAGTGAAATGCTCAGTATTAGTCTTGCAGAGCTCCTAGGATGAGAGCTCTCAGTGACATTAAATTAAGCAGCTGGTTAAAAACCAGGTAGAGCCAAGAGAAAAATATGATCTATTCTTCTACACTGTCTCTAAAACTAAGGTCAGGTACAACTTTTGTTGGGAAAATAACATTAGGAGGACATTTGTATTGAGCCTATCATTGCTTTGATAAGGCTGACACTGAAACTAGTAATCAGTGAAATTGGAGGCATCATATTCCTTGTTTGAAAAAGAGCAAGATACTGACACAATGGAAGAATCCATCTCAATTTGTTCTGGTATTTCCTGATTGAGATCTATCCGAATGTTTTCTCTCTTGCTCAGTCATAACTTAGGTGTAGCTTTCAGAGAAAGCCACTGTCAAAGTGAGAGTTAAGGCATAATTATCCATGAATGGTAGAGCTCAATCTTTCTCTTTTTGCTTAGCCAATTAGAAAGTGACTCTATTTTTATTTAAAATATAATCACTTTCTAATTGGTTAAACAAAAGACAGCTATTAAAGCATGAAGTCTTGGAATACTCTCTTGTAATGTTCACTAACCCAGCATATTCCTTTGCAACTGGATTGGTCAAGTTAAAAAAGGAACAAATACTTGTCTTGCCCTTTGCTGGTAAAAAATCAAGATGCGAGTACCCTTTCCATACCCAAGATTTTCTCCCAGCCTTCTCTATTGGGTAGGTTTGTGGGTTTCCCAAATAAATCATCCTGAAGGGGATGCCTGAAGGGCTGAGTGAGCTAATAATAATGTGTTTCTCCCTGTACATCCATGAAGCTACTGGACCTGAGCAGATGTCTCTGTGCAATCTGACATGAAAGTAAACCTATGCCAAGGAGTGAATTGACTAGTGGCATCTTTTAGCTACCTATAGTCAAAGAAAGGCCACTGCATATTCTGCTCCTTCACATCACAGTGTGCAGGAAGGGGGCTTGGCTTTTTTTCTTCTAGCATCCTGAACCACATATAAGATCCTAAAAAGGAGAGAGAAATTGCTCCAGCCAGACATACCTGCCTTAAAAAAAAACACCACTACTTTTCACGGTGATACAATGTGACAGAGTTTCTGATTGTTCCTTCTCCCTCTCCTCAATAAAATACACACTTGCGATACTTGGTACACAATAAGGATTTCTCTGGAGGGGAAATGTAGCACTGACAGGAGTGCTTCAGTTTAATCCTCCTTTCTTTCTTTCTTTCCACTCTTCCTTCCCCAGCCTCCTCCCGCCTCTTCACCCACCCTGGAGGCTTTTATGGGATTTTCCAGGTAACTAAAGGCTTGCAAAGCCAGTGCATCAGAGCGACAGACCAGACAACAGCAACATTTAGGAGTGACGCATCATTTCTTTAACTCTCCCTCCTCCTGAGTCACTCACAATAAGGCTCCAAGCCATTCTGTACATTATATATGGTTCTATTACTTTTTTGGTAGAGGATTGGTGATATTGTATGTTGTAGCAGGCACTTGACAATGAATTCCTGTGTATCAGTGTATACTGATACACACTGGTTATACACTAATACAGTACAGAATGATGACTTACTCAAAAGCATTACATAGAGGAGTGGTAACCATTGGTTTATTTTGTTTTTGGTCAATAGAAGTCAAATTTAGGTCAGCAGAAATTTCACTGCACCAGATGTTTCAATTTTTAAAGTATATATTCAATAACACGTGAATTTTCTTATAGTAAAAATGTGTACCTTTTTTCCCTTTTTCCTTGATGTAACAGTTATGAACAATGAAGTTGTCCTAACACACTGCAGAGATGACCACAATGGCTTTTAAGATCTTAGAAAGGCCCAGGATCATAGAAAGTTAAGGACATGGAATTGACCTCAAAGATCACCTAGTCCCAAATCTCTGTGCCATGGGCAGGAATGATGATATCTAAAGCTAAGGGCTCCTTGGGAAGAGCTAAGTGCAGGATGGTGCAACCCCATCTTATCAGGCATTGCTGGATTGTCCTCAATGGGATGAATATTTCAGCCTCAGTGATAAGCAAACAGCTCAGGTGGATTGGGGCTGTATTGGGACAAATTGTCTCTATTCCAGCTGATCTCTTGGTAGTTGGGGTAAAAGATGAGGCTTAAGCACCAACCCACCAAACCCACTTGTCCCTTCCCAGTATTGTGGGACAGTTTGGCCCCATCAGCAAATGCATTTCCTGCAATTAATTTTGGGAATTTTGAATAATTTCAAAGAGGATGCCAATCTGAGAGGTGTGACTGAGGGCAAGGACTGCCCAACCAACTCTGCTGCAGTGGGGACAGACCCACATGGGTGAGCTCAGGCAAGGGAACAGCACTAGGCAGCCTGGTGAGGAGCTCTACATAGATTGGTTAGCTTATCTTCCTGGCATGGAGCTACTCACTGGCTAATGCACAGCGATGAGCAGGGTTGCACAGTGCTCTGGGAGACCTCAGGAAGCCCCCTTGCCCCCATGCTCCCCATCTTTCATTCACACAGCAAGTTGGTGTCCTCACACTGTCCTCAGTGCCTAGAGCAACTCCAGAGCCTCTGTGTTCTCCTCTGTGACAACACCAGTGGTCTTCCTGCCTGCTGACAGCAGACCTGAGAAATGTTTCAGCATAATTTATAGAATAGCTGTAGGTGACAAAATGTCTGTATCACAGTGATGCAGAGGGAACTGAAAGTGCCTGTTATCACTCAGGAAGAACCAGGGAAGGGGACTGTTTATTTAACAGATCCCTCTCTGGAAAGGATGTTCTCATCCACCCTAGGGGTGACTTTGTCGACAGATCTTTCCATCCTCAGGGGAGCAGAGGAGGGCTCAAGCACCTGCTCTCTGTATTTTCTGTACTATCACAATGATCAAGAAGGAAATCATTAGGCAGACCAGACTTCCAGCTTCCATTATTTTTAACAGGCATTGCACATCTAATTTGAAGTGCACAATGCAAATATTTACCTTCAAGTGTCAAAGGCGACTATAAAGATCTTTATGGATCTTCACACTTCAAGGACTTAATTCATTAAAAATAATTATACATATGTGGGGATTACTTCCATGGTGGAGCTGAGATGTGCCATCAGTTGCCAAGTAGGAAAGTACAGCATGCATGCTATACATCTGTGTGTCAGCTTTTATGTGAGAGGGAAGGGCTCTTGTACATCAGAACATTTGTGTGTAAACAGGGCTGAGAGGAGATCTTGCTGCAATTCACTGCTGAATAAATTGGAGAAAGTCACCGTGTGGCATTGCAGACTCCCAGTGCTGCAGACAAACTCTTTTGTGCTTGCCCATCTTCTTCACCTCAACCTGAATACTCCACATGTCTCTTCATTTTAGAATGAGAGCAGTTTTACAAAGAAAAATATTAGAAATTGGCTTTGATTTTTCTTTGCTCCTCAGAGATTTCAAGGTGTCCAGTGATTTGTTTCCAACAGTGCCAGTTTTACAAGATTGAGGGTTTTAGCCTTAAATTTTGCTTTATTTTGAGAATGGACAGACACTTTCCCATCCTTGAATTGTGCCAGTTGTTTAAGGGGCAGATGCTGCTATTTTGAGCAGGTAACTGGAAAAAATTTTACTGCTGAAGTCAATGGCTGAGAGGAGGCAGTCAATTAAATTCTCAGACACTAATAATCTGTTCTTACTTGTAAATCATGAGGACTCTGTTTTAAGCATTTGGAAAACTCCAAGCATGAATCATGTGATAACAAGTGCCTTATTTTTCAAAAATAATATTAATAATTTAGGCTGTCTGTTTTACTGCAAGGAGCATGTATTGATCTGACCTACTTGTATGCCACCACCAGCCCAAACTGTGAGAGTGTCTCAGCTCTCATCACACGCACAAGGAAGCAGTGGGAAAAGAATGTCTCTCCTTTGTCACTGCTTGTGCTTGAGGTGTGGTGGTTTCGGAGAACAGCTGTCATAAACAGGCATTTATTTCTCCTTGTGAAGAATCCCATTGCCATTTACCTGGTCGTGCCTTAGAGAACTTTCACACCTCTTCTCAGCCCCTGCAGAAGTCCTGCTGGTTGAACTCACCAGCCTTCTGGCACTTCCCTGGGTGCCAGGGGATCATCACCCTGGGGACTACGCTGAGACAGGGAGGAAAGACTCTCAGAGGGTCAGGACAGAGACAGGGAGATCTTGCAGTACTGTTCCATACATTCTTAATGCTATGTGTTAATGCTTACCTGTGCTCAGGAGACAGCTTCAAGATTAGAGTCTGAGGATGAAAGGGTCACAGCAACGTGTGCTGTTTAGTAGGTTTTCAGCTCAATTTGCACCAGTTGGTGAAGCCCTGAGACTACAGCAATTTAGCCCACTTTTTAGATAATGGATCTTACCTCTCTTCATAGAATATGTTTACACTTACATAAAATCTTACAGAATTTCACCGGTTGTAGGAACACAACCCAACTGCTGTTGCTGGTAGTGAAAGTTTTGTAGCATATGAAGTGCATTAGGACATTATTTGGAATCCATTGTAACATCAGACATTTGCCTTTGACATCAGAAGGGTGGTAATGATGAAATGTGCTCCAAGGGTATATCTCATTTAATAGCACCTATTACAGTTGACACACACAAGCATGAACTATGTTATCTTACATTTTTGCAAATAATATTTATTCCACAAAGAAGTTCATGCATGCAGAATAAATAGCACCTTCCTGGTGAAAGCATATAATTAGCTGAAATCCAAGAAGTGACAAATATTTGCTTTGTCTGAAAGTTACAGCATGAGATTCTCAAGTTTGAAGTATTTCAGAGACAGAAATGACAGCCTTCCCTGTTTCATGATTATTTGGTGCTGCTAATTGGCACTGGTTGCAGGTAGCAAATTTCTACCTAATGCAGAAATGATGTACCCTGTTCCGCCTCTCAACCCTCTTCTCCCTTCCCTTTTGCCTTCTTGCAGCTCTGCACACCTCCATTCTTATGAAAGAAGAATTTAAGGAAGCTGTAGTGCCTTCCAAATATCATGAACTAAAGCCTATCAGCTGCTCATCAAGTTGCCTGAAAATGTTTTTGTTGCAACTGAGTTAACCTGTATTTATATGTCTACATTGTTGTTTTTATTTATTCGTAGAAAAAAAAAGAGAAAGAAAGCTTTCCATTTTGACATTCACGATAGTTCATGTTTTTAATTTTGAAATAACTTTTGTTATCAAATGCTTAAATGTATCAAAGTAAAATGAATTGTGACCCCAAATATTTATGAAAAATCCATCGCCTACTGATGTGATCTGATAAGCCACAGGAGATTAATTAGTCTTGGTTATGTGACTTTTCAAGCACTAAACATGGCTGAAAGGGTTTTGATTATTTTAGTTTAAGCCTGTATTTTCATGTAGCCATGTTAAATATATAACATATAGGGAAATTTGCTACATGGAAGTATTTACCAGTGGTATGATGACTTTACGCCAAATATGAAAATCTCCACGTCACCAAGAGCTATAAGGCTATTTTAATAATGAGAGTAAGCCTATGTAATTTCCCCCATTAAATCAAAACTGTTCCTTTTATGATTTTATGCTTTAAATTTTTTTTTACAATAATTAAAAAACTAGTATGAAAATAGCCTTTATTTCTCTTTTGAAGACAGAAGGTATGACATACACACTGAGCAATCTAGATGAAATTTTTTTCTAAGATACAGGCTACAGTGTCTTAAAATAGACCATAAGACTTCACTTTAAAAAATGAAAGAAAACTCCTCAAAAAGCAACAGAGGACTCTGCCCCAAAGATACTCAGGATTGACTGCTCTTGTGTCCTGCTTCACATATGTCTACGGTGTTTTTCGCTCTAGACAAACATCCAGACAACTGAAACATCTAATTATAATGCTAAAATTAGTAAAAATTAAACTTCCATGAAACCCACCAACCATATCAAACTCAAATATCTTTCCTCATCCTGTTCCATTTAAGCAAATACATTTATACTGTTTCATAAACAAGCAGAGTAGCAGCTAAAGAGTTTAAAAATAAAGCTTCTGCAGAGAAATTATATTTTATTAAGTTCAATCCTCTTTTTATTATTTTTTCTTTTATTTTCAATGGGTTTTGTGATTTAAGGTTATGCTGTGTTGGGGTTGGGGTTTTTCTAAAGCTGTGAATGTCTTTCCTCATTTGGCTTGTAGACAGCCCTTTCATAGTGAGGTGCTGTTGCAGATGAGGGGCATTTGTGCCTCTGCCAGGCAGGTGTTTGATAAGGATGTTGACAGGTCAGAGGTTGCCACCATTAATCCCAAAAAGCTATTTCTGACTAACCATCATGACAGAAACACACTGTAATAAGACTACCAGGTTCAGTATTGATTTCCCATCTAGTATAATATCATGATTGTACATTACTTGTTTTTTGCACTTTATTATTCCCTAGGATGTTAACTTTGAAGTTTTAAAAGCACTTAGTTCTACAGCTGCAATCCTTAACACCTCTGCAGACTTCTATGCATCACGTTGTCACCCTCCCCTCCCCCAAGTGCTCAGCTGATCTGGTGTAGTAGAAAAACCCTTTCTATTCACTTAATCAGGAGGTACTGTCTCCTGAAACAACAAAACAGAATTTTAAAAGATGTAGCACTATTAGAAAAGGGCTTCTTAAAATAAAATAATAAATAAGCATCTGTATTCCCTGGAACATCTTTAGAGGGTAAGAGGAAGTTTCATCAGAGACTCCTGCACTCATGGGGACTTCAGGTGTCTTGACTTCACTGTTGACTCTCAGAAGAGGCCAATGATTTCTGCTGGTCCATCTCTCCATTGTCTCTCTTTTGTCTGTCTTACTGCTGTGGATGTAAGGTCTAAGGGACATTCTTGTGCTGAACGCTCTTATCCATCCATCAGCTGGACCCTTCCACAAGCTGATGTAGATATCTACAGCAATCCAAGTCAATTAGAATACAAAATAGTTAATTGAATTCCCTTTGTTCCCTGGTGATATTCAGGAGGGCAGCACATGGTACCTGCAGATGGATGGCAGCTAAATAGCCTTTTAAAGCTGCAAGCAGAAATGGAAGTTTGTTTTCATTCATTTTCTCTCTCTCGTTCAGATACAGCAAAACATTTATTAATCCTCCTCCAAACCATATGCCATGTGTCTAATGAGTGGTAAGTTAAGTTAATCATATACAACCAACCAAGTGTAGTAGAAAAAACATTGCAGGGTAGGTGAAGAAGCCAATACTGTACATCTGAGTCACTTAAGTAAGTGAAGGAGATGAAGAATATGCAGGGTCAGGCCCTCCAGGAAGTTCAAATAAATATTGAGTCAGACAAAATTCTTCTGGGTTCTGGAGGTGCTCTGTTGGTAACTTCTGAACTTCTAGCTGGGACATCTTCACATCTTTTGTGAAGGCTCATGCTGCAAGTATTGCTGGCCCTGCTTTTTTATGTTTGGGGGTTATTATGAAGGCTTAGCACATATAGATATACATACAGGACTTCATAACATGGTTGCTTTAGGCTTTAAGGAACCAGTAGAAAACTGAACCAAGAGATTTCCCATGCTTACCTGTGGGTTATCTGAATTACTGAATGAACCCATACTTAAGTTTTCCAGACATATTTTATTGATGAAGTGTCATGACTGCTCATAAACTGTGATAACACAGAACATCTGCAAACTTAGCAAGGAAGAGCTGGAGGAATGTTTTTCTTTCACTATTTCACCAGTTTTACCAGGTTGTGGTATCTGTTATGATCTTCTTGCTGGGACAGCAAATGCTGACTGTGAAAAATGAGTGTTGACAAATTCTGTGCAAATTTCTGTGCGTTGTTCAGTGCCAAGTTATAACTTGTAACAGCTCTTCTATTCTCAAGAAATTAGCCTGCAATGCTTGCCAAACTAGAGCAGTTTTGTGGCAGGACTAGGAAGACACCATCATACTCAATTCATTTGAGCCCTAATTTGACCCAAAGATTTGATTTCCAGCTTTCATAAATTCACTAAGTACTAACCCACTCTTCCAGCTAGGCCCTTGAGTCCTTTACTTGCTGGAAATTATGCTCCTATTTAATTATAAATATTTATAAAACCTCTGTGATCCTTAAAAATGTGAGAAGTAGCTCATGTTTATAATTGTTATAAAAAATATCCCAAACCCACTAATTGAATGAATCTTTCAAATGTGAGTAATTTTTTATTTGAATTCTACATCCTTATGTATTATGTAACAATTAGTAATGATGTGATGGATAATTTTTTTGGAACAGTTCCTGATTCCATTACTCAACTACTCGATCGACCAGTAATTATGAATCATATCTTTAATTAGCTGCCGCTCTTCAGAAACATATGAAAGCCAAGGGCATAACGTAATTGGCATAAAAGTTTTCCTAATTAATTTATCTGTCTATGTGAGTAACCGGGACTGGAGTCAGGGGAACATTTATAACTCCAGGAAGGCCAGCCCTAAAACCCAATGTCAAATGAGATTTATATTTCTGAATTATAAAAAGAACAACAACAAGCCACAAAATTACATTATCCCCAACTCCAACAATAAAGCACATAATGCGTTGTTCAGAGATGAGCAAAAACTTCTTATTGATCCAATTCATTTTCATCGTATTCTCCAGTGGGTCTTTCAAATCTCTCTGGCTATTTCCCTCATTCCACATAGTAACAGTAATCAAGCACATTAAGCAATTCATTAAACAACAGCCCCACTGACCACAGGGAGTATTACAGCTAACATTCATTAGGCAACTAGCAACTTTATTTAAGCAGAGGAGAGCTGGGGAGTGCAAGACTCAATTCTTTGTCTTTTGGGAGCCTATGGCCCACCATGGCAGCGCTGGATCTGCTTTTCACAAATGATAAAACCTTTAAGCTTGCTGGCACAGACAGTGCCTTTTTCAAGGAGCCGCCTGGGAGAGAAGACAAAACTGAGTATGTGCTGGTTTATTTCTCAGCCTGCCAAAGATTAAGTTAAAATCTGAGCTCATTGTTAAGTGTGGGTTGTTAAGATTTATGCCTGATATAAAACTAAAACCTTACAGTATTGATATTTAGGTCCTATATTTTTCAGATCTGATTTCAAGAGGGCAAAAGCTGTAAAGCATCCAGGTTTGCTCATTTGAATATCCTAGTTTGCCTGGCACTTTGCAGTAAAAATGATATATATTGTCCTTCATAATAACAGAGGAAAGGCTAAAACAACAATGGAAAAAAAGTCTTTCTACAAACAACAATTAGAAAAGTTAAACTGATATGCCTGTACAGTGTTTTTGGCCTAATTAAAGAAGAACCTAATATTCATGTTTGGTGCAAAGTCCCTGGAAATGAGAAAAGTCATATGAGCAAATGCACTGCTGTTCTCTTGCTTGTTCATTTATTTATTTATTTATTCATTCCAATTGGTCCATATTACAGAAAAGAGGAAATTAGACAATATTACTTGGCATTACGTTTTTGTATAAGGATTCCTAGAGATATCCAAGCTATTTTCATAAAAAGTTTACACTGCAAAAGCATTAACTCAGAATTTTAGGTAGTTATTCTTCACCATCTACTATGTGAACCCACAGAATGAACATAATTTGCATGAATAAGGAAAAAAACACCTTCTTCTTCCATAGTGTTATTATTTTCTATTCACAGAATCACAGAATTGTTATAGTTGGGAAAAAAAACTCTGGAGATCCTGTAGTCCAACCCCTCTGGCACAACCAAGCTTGGCACAGTTACTGTTAAATTATACAATTCTTTAAATGACTTGGCATCTTGTGTGGTGTAACAGAGCACAACTCCCTCGATTTCAGAGGAACTACATAAACCAAAAAGTTTGTTGTTTTAGTCATGGCCTTATTCTGGCTTAAAAATCCTTGACTACATCATTTATGTTATTCCCTATTACTGACACAGAAATTACTCAGATGATTCAAAAGAATTAGTGACACTACTGATTACTGACACTTATAACTGGAAGGCAAATACAACTCTGCTATAGTTTGAAAATACATTTCTGGGGTGTTTAATTATTTGAAACCTGATGATTAACCCTTCAAACCAACTTCTACAGAGTAATTTGCCATACTGGCCGGAAACATGGTAAGAGGTTCTTGCCAGAATTCAGATGTTCTTCCCGTGTGGATGGACCCAGATCTAGGGAGTGCAGTAACCTCTCACTGAGGGAAAGTCACTGGAGAAGCTAATTTCCCTGCATTAGGAAGATGAAGCTTGGCAATGGAGGGAGTTTCATCCTAGAAGCTAGCTGGAAAGGTAACTTAATTTTTGTTACCTACTTCTAGCAAAAGTTGCATAGAGGGGGAGAGGTGGTGGGCCAAAATGCTGGTACAAAAATGAGCTCTAGCAAATGGGATGGGCTGTTGGAAGAGCCCAAAAGACAAATACAGCTCATGGGGCCCTGCTGCCTCCTGTGCTCCACCACTCATCAGCACTATAATTCATAAGAAACCATCCGAAAATAAGACATTTATCTTACCCAGACATCTTGACAGTCCCCGTGAGCAGAACGTATTTGGTTGTGTGACCAAATATTTTGGGATAACATGAACCTTGGGTCCACATTTCTGGCCAGGCAATTCAGAGCCCATGCAATAGCTGAAGCTCTAACCTCGTTACAAGATGTAAAGGGCAAAGAGGGTACTGTGGTACTGTGCTTATTCATGACACAGAGCCTGCGATTTCAGCTCTGCCAAACTACCCCTAGAAGAGAGCTAGTGACTTATTTTCTTAGCAACAGAAAGTATTACAAAAAGTGTGTCTAACATATACAGCTGACTGCTTGTATTTCCTGTACTCGTTTCCAATAGTGGCATATAAATGCATTTATTCTAAGGCGGAGAGTTTATTACATATGATGGATGGCACTGAAATACCAGTTTTATCCTTCCTGTAAAAACAAGGGCCATAACTCATGACAGGTGCAGCCTCCAGATGCCAACAGTGGTATTGGTTTCAGGGCCAGGATCAGGAAGATACAGATAATTTTGCTAATTCCCTCCATTATATTATTATATTCTTACCTGCAGTGTAAGACAGCTTATCATGAAATCACCCGACTAAAAATGTATCTTTAATGTTCTATTACCAAAATTTAAAAGTGTGCTGCAATTTGAGCACTTTTCCAACATTATGCATTATACAGAGAACTCTGTTCAGTGAATGCAAAGTGTTTGTTCTTTGTGAATTTATTTTTGGTAACCGGATGTTCAAATACCATCTTTTTATGTTAGGAACTCTTAAATGCCTCCATCATCAGATCTGGGCATGGAAGAGTTTATTTTATATATATATATATGTAAAATATCTCCTCATATGCTGTCATTACAAAGGACCACTGAGCACTGTCATGGGCCCCAGAACAAATCTTCCTGATTTATTCATTCTAGTTCTTGCTGAGTCTTCCCTTCTAGATAAGGACTACTAGTAGAATTTACTACGTAGTAGAATTTACTACATAGTAACAAGTCCAATTGAAATGGAGGGATGTTGTCAGTTCATTCACTAAAACTACAGGATTTCTGGGGAACTTGTTCTGTGTTTCTCTAAAACCTTGATTACATCTCCCAGAATTAGGAAAATACTGCAGTTCTTGCTTTACAGGTAAGAGGAGGCACAAAAAGGAACGTAGATGTCCAAAATTCCCATAGGGAAACTCTAATAGTGCATTGGTGCAAACCAGGGTCACCCAAGCTCCAGGTAAATGCTGTAACCCCTGGACAGGGGGGCGTTTAACAGCACTATATCCATCCTTATTCCTTTTTCTCTTCTGTTTTTCCACCACTTCACTACCTCATAGATTTCAAAGAGCTCCCACTGCCTCTTAGAAAACTTTGAAAAGCACTCAGTTTTCAAAACAATTTTGCTGATTTGTAGTTTACCTTATATACCTTTCTTCCTTTATTATTATGCAAATGCCTTTGAAAGAATAAGCATACTTCTGAAGAATTGCCCTGCTAATACTGCTTATTTGTGTCTGCAGACATTCTCATTTTGCTCTTGTCAACACAAGCAACAAGTATGGAACATAGAGGAGAACAGACCACGAATCAAGTTCACATATTCCTTAAATATTTTGTGGAGGCATCTTGAGAATACTGAGTTTGCAGGTCTACATTGTCTGAGGCTTGGATTTTATTTTCACAGAGTATTTACAAAAATGGCCTCTGTAAGAAAAGATTTGGCTGCATTACAGTTGCACTCTCCTGCTGATCTCTGGGTTGACAGCTGGGATCAGCTGAGCTGCTTTAAATGACAGTCTCCGCAGGAAAACAGAGAGAAGGAGACTTGCCATTAATTACAACTCATCAAAACACAAATCTGACTTCAGTAAGACCTTCACAGTGTCCAGCATAACTTTCACACACACTATCCAACAAAATACAGCCTAAATCACTGTGGAGTGAGAACAAACTAGTTGAGGACTTCTGTTTTGAGAACAGTCACCAGTTTCTTTCTGTCATTAGAAGACCCAGGCAGGCTCTGCAACACATGGTCAGAAACCCATGCAAGGCTTGAATTTAGGCAGGTCTCTTTATCATGCCCACGATGGGGGACAACATAAAAGTTAGAAGTGGGGGTGAGTGTGGGAGTGGTAGCAAACCTTGGAGAAGACAGGGTTGAGGAAAGATACTAGAAATTACCTGCTTGATTCTACATCCATCTTCTACCCCCTTAATGTTTCTAGACCTTAGTTTGAATTGCTTTTCATCTTTTCCCACTCTGCTTTCCACAAATACAAATGGTTAATGGAAATTAGCCATGCTAATATGGTAAGAGATCTGGATTGCCCTGGTTGCATCTTAGTGCAAGGGCTGAGATAGCAAATCTCTGTAAGATTGCAATGTTCCTACGGTGTTTTCAAGCCATCATTAAATTCACTTTGATTACCTCATTCATTTCTGTTCCCTTGTTCTTACTCTATTTTGTCCATAGAGTTTAAACTCTCAAGCTAGAGAAGTGTCACTGTGTTTGTGTAGGGGCCAGCAGCAGGGTCTTGTTCTTGGCAGGTCTCCAGATACAAGTGTATAAACCCAATTAATAACAATGTACCGTTCAATTACAGTTGATATGCACATGGGCAGTATGAAAAAAAAATTCTTAGCATTTAAAAATGCATAAAATTATACTGACAATGAACACTTTAATTGTCAGGCTCCTCACCACTAGGTCTCACTCATAAACTCTGAGAGCTTTAAAGGCACTTTGTTGACCAATTTCCCTTCCATTTTACCAAATATGTTTAAGAACATGGAAATAAATTTCTAGAATCCACACTATAAATCCAGGATCCACCTAGATTTCATCTGAGCTTTTTCCTTGGCATGTCTGATTTTGTTCTTGCATGACACTCATCTCAGTGAATGGATATTATTAAAGGAAGCAACTGACTTAATTAAGTTATAATAATAGTTTATCATCATTATTTAGTCCTTTTCAACTCTTTATTAGTAACAAGTATTCCTAGTGGCGTCCTATATTCCCCAGTAGTAAGAAAACATGAAAACAAATTGCAAATATGTCGTCACTGAAATGCAAGTCCAGAATGACAGCTTATATCTTTATTTTCTTTACCCTTAAAAAGAAGACTTTATGAGTGTAGATGTGGTTTTGCCAGTTTTTCTTATACTTTTCCTTAAATTTACTGAAGTATATTGTATTGTTACTCTTAAATAATTGTTTAAAAACAATGGAGCAAGAGAACTACTTACTGTAGCACTGTATTTCTCTATCATCCAATATTAACAATGATTTTCTGCACATTTCTTTCTGCTGGACTGACACACACTCATACAAATCAACCCAGACAGTTCCATATATGCAACCTGATACAAAACTTTTCCTAATTAGAAAGTGTTTCACTGTTTTCTATAGAGATATGTAATGAGAACTTCCATTGCATGAAAGTGTAGAAAGTTTGAAGGGTTTTTCAAAGTTTTACCAGTTGGCTCTATGAATAATTTCATCCTGATTTTGGCAGGAATGCTGGGCAAATAAAGACTAGATGTAGAAAAAGAATCTTGTCTGAGGCTGTCCTGGACTTTTATGCAAGGAGCTCGGTGGTGCACTGGCAGATTTATGTCATTTTAAGGGTTTCCGCCAGCTGAGTGCAGGAGCCAGTGGGAGTAGGGAGATGGTACCTGAACTGAAGCTGGTGTTCCTGCACCCTTGGCTATCCCCTGGGAAACCTGGAGCAGAGCACAGGGCAGATTTGGCAGCGCTCTCAGCTGAGCCATTTGAACCCAGCCCTGGTGCTGAAATTCAATGCTAAGCATCTGCGTAAAAAAGAAAATAATCTGGGGTGAGCCGCATGCCCAGTGCTGCGATTCAATAAAGACTCTGAAAGCTTTACTTTCCTTTGCAGCTGCTCCACACATCTTTATTTGGCACATGCCTTAGATCTTTTAAGTGTCTACATGTCAGTTTTGTTCTTTTCAGCCAGTTCTTGTTCTTCTCGTGCCCTTAACACTTCCCCTTGTCCATCTTTTCCCGCTCCCACCCACATCCACCAACTTCTCCTCCCCCCCACCTCTGGCACTACAGAACCACTGCCTCAAACTGCATAAAACCCTTGGCCTCAAACCAGAGAAGACCTAAATGCAGGAAAGTAAGGATAAATTAAAGTGACAGGGTCTCAGTCAGTGGAAATTAGTGCAACTCTTCTAATTGCATGTCTAGCCTGAATGATGGGATACTTAATTCTTACACATCCCAGACAATTGCTTTATACTAACATGAGCTCTGGGAAAAAGGCAGATTCCAGAGACATATGGAGCAGTAGATGGAGTGGAAAAATAAATCAGTTGTCCCAGCCACAGTAGAAAAAGTGCTTTATCTGCACTGTTAATATAAGGTGTTGCCACTGTTAAACAAAACTAGTGATGTCTCCTCCATCCATTCTTACTATGAAAATAGAGCATTAAATAATTAAGTGGCAAAGTGGGCTTTAGGTTCTATTTATTGTTACTTGAACAAGAAATGAGCTTTGGGTGAGGAGGTTACATTCCTCTAGTTAGTGGACACAGTCCTAAATACAGGATTCTGAGAGAGACGTAGTCAGGGGAGCAGAATGCTCTACTTCACTTCTATAAGGACTGCTAATAAAAGGCTTCAAAACTAGCATGGGTTCTTATATCTATTTAACCTTTTGCCCCAAGAAGCAAAGAGCATCTGGTTAAGTGGAGAGTAAAAGCACAGCTACTTTTCATTATCAGGGCTTAGAGCCAGCCTATGTGGAAGCCTGAGCTGCCAAGCCTGGGTTAAATGCTTGTTGCCTTCACTGCCTGAGGCCATCTAGCGTGTTTAGAAATGATTAAGTACTGCAGCCTAGAAAGGACCTGTCCTGAGCGTTCATCTCTGACTTCCAGCAGAAAAGAGAGCCTGGCAATGACAGAGGCAGATGGATGAGTCTCATTAGTATGGTGAAGCAGCGAACCAGACTGCCTTCACAGAGCTGTCCAAAAAAAAGTGAGCAAATTAAAATAGGAGCTGAGAAAACCAATGAGCAAGTGTTTTAACTCTCTGATACCTGGATTCCTCTCCAGCAGGTTAGGGCAGCTGGCTGTTCTTCCCAAGAATCTCTGATCCGAAAGCAGGTGATGAGCACTTGGTAGGCATGGAAATTTACACCTGTCCATATTTTATTTTTGCATCTTTTTTTTGGCAAGCTTTTAAAAAAATGTAGGATCCTTATACATACTATACCTCACACACACATACTTTGAATATTCTATAGCATGGCAAGTGCAAACTAAACATTCTGCATTTATAAGATTCCATTCATGCTTATATCATAATCAAAACTCACATGGTAATTAGGTTCTGACAGAGAGTTCTGGCATACAACATGGTATGAGGATGTCAAATATCTTACATAAAAAAGTGTTGCATTCATAAGATTGGTAAAGATATGCTGTTGCATTCTACTAATACATGGGATTATTGCCATTCTGAACAAGGACACCTTGCTGACCACAGCTTTATCTGAAACACCCTTGAGCACTAAAATAGCAAATGTAGCCCTGAACTGCAGGGAGCCCCAGTACAAAAGTGCGGTGACTCACTGGCATCAGACCCATCACCCTGGAAGTCTTCATAGTGTGATGGACTGGCAAACCTGCAGCTATTTTGAATGAGATTTTCTGCAAGACTGATGGGAAATTCTATCAATTTGTTACCCACTTTGATTTGTTTAAGTTGAATCAGGCACCATCAAACTATGAAAAGAGAAAGGAAAAGCATTTGAATAATTCAGAGTGCAATTGCAGCATGCAAGGCAGCCATTTTGCTTTGTCTTTTCATGCAAGATGAATAGTGTAGCACAGTAGAAATGTACCTAATGCCCTTCATTTTTCTTTTGATGAAATAAAGTAGGATCAGAATCCACAATTTAAAAGAACTGTGAAAGGAGTCAAAGATCTAGGGCCTTCTCACTGTAAAAGAGACAGCAGAAGTGCCCCCCCCCCCAAATGACACCACAACAGATCCTTAAAAAACTGGGATTTTTATAAACAAAACTGTAGGTTACAGTGTTGGTATCGGAATCCTTACTCAGGAGTATACTGGAGGAGATGTTGAAGAAAAAGTTTCCTTCTCCACTACAGGTCTCTGCAGTCCTTGAGGGGATGGATGAAGACATATAAGAAAATGAATCTCACAGAAGTTTTGTTTTGCATGAAGACACGGAAAAGTAATTTCATAATTGCTGTAGAAACTAGGATATTCAGGCAGTCTTTAATATCTCTGTAGTCTACAAGGACATGATTTTCAGACATGTTAACATCTTTGCGCAGTCCCACTTGTTTCCTACTCAGCACTTTTGTCTTGTGATACTTTGTGTTTGCTCAGAGACTTCATTCCACCCTTGTCATCATGCCCAGGAGAGTCTGGAAAGAGAGATGCTATTTCATTTTTTTTTTTTTAATTTAACTTTTTCTATTCAGAATGAAACATCAGTGCTCAAGGGGCACTAGGAGCCTGCATTTTTAGGTCTTTTCTGAGGAGGAAGTACAAAATTACTTTTCTCCTCTGGCGAAAACGAGCCATTTCAAGAAGGATTGGGAAACTGTGGGAGCTGCAGTCTCCTCCCCAGACCCTATGTTATTTTGCATTCAAAACATGACAGATGACCTGGCAGATCATCCTTGTTGTCCCTTTATTTTCACTTAATACCTTCTTCTCTGTGCTTTCTTGTACTTGTCATCGCCAGCCAGCTGATCTGTACCAATGCTCATTTGCTTGTTCTGGGCCAGACTAGTGCTGTTAAGGCCACAGTTACACTGGAGAATATTCCTTTTTCTTATTCACCTCATGAAGATGGTTGTGGGATCATGAAAAGCCTATGGAAATGTTTTTTTGTTCATTTTCTTTTGTTTTTTAGCTAGCTTTTTTTAGCTAGTAGAGATCAATGCCATTTCCCCCCTCCAATTTAAGGTTATGTTAAGTCAGTGATTAACTTTCAGGTTTCAGGGCAGACTATAGTGGGCAGCTAATCTGAGCTGTGATATAACAAGAGTACAGACAATACAGATTTCTTATATTTAATACTTGTTTAAACTAGAGCATTTCCTTTTCTGAAAATCTGATCTTGAATCAAAGGCTACTTGAGATGGTGAATTAAAAGCAGTTCTTAATAAGTTCTTCCAGTGGTCAAATGCTTTTGCTATTAGATAATTATAATTCCTCTCTAATCTGAATTTATCAAGTTTTAACACTGAGCCATTCATCTGAGTGCCTAAGACATTTTGAAAGAATAGTGGCTATAGTAAATGATTTAGGCTTCAAACTGTGATTTTTCAGATGGGTGCCTGGAAGATGTAGGGCTTGGTAATAAAAGAGAGACTTTTAAATAAATTGCCTTAAAACCTAACTGCTAGCCACAGAAAACGACTTGGGTATTTAAAGTACACTTAAACTTACATTTCTGAAAATCTCACTTGAGATATTACCTAACACTAGAAGTACTAGAAAACACAGTGTCTGTCATTTTTCACAATTACATTTCTCACAAGTGTGTCAATATTGCCAAGGGAGAACAATAAGATGCCTTGCTCTTACCTAAAGCCTATCATCATCCACAAGTCAGATGTTCTCCCTCTCAGCTTCATGCAAGGTCCGAGATAAACACACCCAATTCCACTCCTCCAAAGAGCAGGCCACTTTCTCTAAGAGTCCAGATTGAGCAAGTTTCCAGGTCAGTTTCTCTTTAGAGGACCGTTCCCAGATGCAGGAAGTTGTCATAAATTTTGTTTTCAGTCTCATAAGATTCGATCTTACCCTAACTGTAGCTAACTCTACACTTTTCCAAAGTGTAGGATATCCTCCTTCTAGCCTTTGAAACAGTGCCATTATGCAGATAATCACTATTTGCCTTAACTTTAAAACTTACAGTTCATCATAGGTTACATTTTTTTTTTTTTGTTTGTTTGTTTTTGTTTTTTTTTTTTTTTTCATGAAGCATCCTCATTTTCTGCTCTTGTGGTCCCGTCATAATAAACTTCTGCTGACGGCAAACAATATTCAGGACATTTTTTTGGTCCTTGCCAGTATAGAAATTTTTCTTTTTCTTTGACAAAAGCCAGTGAGGGAGTGGGTAGAATCACAGTTAAAGGAGTAGGCAGCATGAGCATTGCAGGGACAGTGGTAGCAGGAGGCAGAAGGAAGACAGGACTTGTACAGTACATATCTGGTTCCTCCAACCCTGAAGCTGGGTCAGAAAGCAGAAGCTTTGGTGCAGAAATGGTGAAAAAAGGAGAAAACTGTTTGGGAAACTCCTGTATGCAAAGGAGCATTGGGGAGGTCTGGTGCATCAACTGTCCAGTCATCACTGCTGGCATACTGCTCTGAAGACAAGAAAAGCAAAGAAGATTATTGTCCTCTCTCAGGAATTTTGGGAACACAACAATCCTGAATTTGTCTGACTGATAGGCACATCTGGCAGTGAGAAGGTGAAGGACAAAGGAGGAAACTGGTAAATGGGAAGAGGGCTGGTGGAGCTGGACTACACATACAGCTCTCACCACGGTCTAAGGATTTCCACCCATGTGGCACCCTGTGGATGCAGTGCAGGTACTGATACTGCAAACACTCCAAGACATGCCTGAGTGTACCTTGTGGGAGCACTGAAAGCATGTCACTAAGCTGGGCCTCATATTTAGGCATGCTCATGACCAGCCCCCTGTAGACAGGCAAGTGGTGAAAGACCAGCAAAGCCAGCACCAAACTCCCAGGGGGGCAGCTGTGATGGGGGTCTGGGCCCCTGTCACGACTGACATTTAGGGATGGGAATCTGTACAACTGACTTATCAGTTCCCACACAGAAGCAAGCTGCTGACGGAAGGCTAGGGAAAAGAGATATCTCCTCCAAAACAATATTTGGTGCCAGTTATAAGAAATGCTCATGGACAGGGGTCAGGAATTATACTGCTGTGCTGACCTCTGAAGAAGAGAGAAATAGCAGTAGGTTTACAATCAGATTTAATTACACATTGCAAATTGACCATGAAATTTTATCATTAGGTAACTAACCTCTTTTAAGTAGGAAAGGTGAATGATTGAGACTGCCTCATTGACTATTATTGCTTTACCTGGATTCCTCTGTCTCCCTAATGCATCTACTAATCCTTCAGTTTAACTCAATATGAGGAAGAATTCAGCTTTGTTCATTCCATTTGCAAAATGAGAAGATGCCAACTTTTCCCCTTATAGACTGATATTTATTTTAACTAACAACATGAAAAAGAGCACTAGAGTTAATCACTTTCAATCAATGTCAACTACATTATTAGTTAATGGGAGTTTATAGTGCATATTATTTGTTTGTGAGACATTTTCTGATGTGTTACATCTAGTTAAATGCCTTATCCTTGTGTATTTTAAATAGAGAAAAAATGAAGGCTAGATTATTTGTAAACACTGACATACAGAATTAATTTTACTTAATCATAATGAGGACACTAGTTAGAAATGTGAGACTTCTGGAAAAAGTGTAGTACGCTGTATGCAGAGCTAAATTTTGCTTATTAAGTATTGTGCCGGCTCACTCTGAGCAGATCATTATTCTACAATCTGATCTTTAAAATTATTTGTATATATAAAAATACAATTTATATATAAATCTAACAATTTGTATGCTTTGCAGAGCTGTGCAAGCTCCCTAACCTCTTCCCCCCTGCCCCCTCTTCCCATATTTCAGCTTCTGGAATACACATTGCATCTTCTGGTTACAGTCTCATTTTTGTCATTTGAGGATCCGGGAGAACATTCCAAACCTGAAAATTTAACTTGAAATCAGCAAACTCAAATCAGAAAAAAGAGCACATTTTAACAAACGTGTCTATAGCTGAGTCTTGTATCTACCAATATTTCCACTTGTATTGTGACCTCATATTCCTTCTTCACTCTCATTCATTTCCTTTTCCGTAGCACCATCCCAGTCATGAACTCAATGGTTCTCAGCAGCAGTAGAGTAACAAGTAGATGGAGCCTGAGTGAGAAGGGAATGAACTATATGTGACATAAGGCCCTTTCTGAAAAAGGGCTTCTTGTTCCATTATTACTTTATACTACGACAAAGGCCTGACCTGAAAGTTAATAAAGAGAGCATGCTTACTAATTAGGCTTTATTCTCATTGGCCCATGTTAATTGCAAAATATCAATCTATCACACTTATGAATATGCAAATGTTATGTCAGAGTGGCATAAGTTTCCAGCACACAGTACTCTGCTAGCTTTAATTAGATCAAAAGTGGGTCCAGCTCAATTCAACAAGATGGGCCCTACTCTTTAATCAGGAAAATAAGTTTGTCTCCTAACAGTATCTTCTTTTGACAGTCAGCAAACACTAATTAACAGACATAGCTGTATTAATTGCATTACTCCACTGTATTCTTATCAGCTGGCTGATGTTGCCTGTTTGCTAATGCAAATAGTTGCTGCTTTGGTAAAGTCAACTTGCAAAAGTCTTTCTAATGCTAACTAGCAATCAATGCATATAAGATTTCTAAGATTTCTGTAGGGAATTCTGCATAATAGATGTATTCTGTCTTTTGAGGTATCCACGGCCATTTAGTATAATTATTCCTTAGAGCTACACCTATCATATTATCAGCTTTTTGGAGGATAAAGAACACAACTTATTTGTTTAAGAACAAAGGACTATTATAATTTCCTTTAGGAATCACTAAATCACTATGTTAAATGAAGATGTATGACCCAATGGAAAACTTGCATTTACAGTAATTATGTATTTTTTTCCTTAAGAGTCTTTTAGCATCTTTTAAAAAGTGACTTACTGCTTTTATAAAGTACTGACTGGACAGCCCTGGAGACTGTAATCCCATGGAATGGGTTTTATAGGGTCTGTGTTAGGCAAGGTCTCCCAAGGTGCTGTCCATGCATTTTGCCTTCAGCCCTATTCTTTGAGTGCCACTGGGAAGGCCAAGAGGCTAATCCAGTGTCTATGTTCCCTATGTTCTGAAAGCAGTCTTGTGGAGAAGGACTTGGGAGGTGATTCTACCCCTCTGCTCTCATGAGATCCCACCTGGAGGACTGAGTCCAGCTCCAGGACACCCAATGTAAGATGGACATGGCCCTGTTGGAGCAATTCTTCAGGAGCTCATCAAGATTATCAGAAGGATGAAGCATGTCTCCTGTGGAAACAGGCTGAGAGAGTTGGGGTTGTTTTGCCTGGAGAACAGAGGGTACCAGGGAGACTTCACTGCACCTTCTAGTACTTAAAGGGGGCTTACAAGGAAGATGGAGAGGGACTTCTCACCAGGATGTTTAGTGACAGGATAAGGGTAAATGGCTTAAAAATGAAAGAGGGTAGATTTAGATTAGATAATAGGAAGAAATAGTGGAGGTCAGTTTTGACAGTGCTTGAATAACCCGGTGTAGTGGAAGGTGTCCCTGTCCATGTCAGAGGTATTGGAAGTAAATGATCTTTAAGGTCCCTTCCAACCAAAACAATTCTATGATTCAGCTCCTAAACTCTCTTGATTGCTGGCTTGGGTGTTGATTAATTCAAACGAGTTTTTATCAGCCAGTTGGCTGCCATGAGCAAGGCTGAGACCATCTACTCCTTTCACACAGACTGCCAAGCAGCTGTCCCCAGGTTGTTAATGCTTTCTCCATACTAGCTAGCACTGTTATTCTGAGAGATGCAGTCATCTATCAGGTGACATCTCTCTGCAGCCAGACTGAGCTCTCTCACCTTTGCCCAAATGCAAAGCAGACCATGATAAAGGGATCCTGGTAAATGTATATGGAACACAATTAGCCATGTTCTCATAGTCTGGGCAAAGCTATGCACACAAGTTTTGGGCAACACCGTAACTAAGATGGCCTGCACAAACATTTAACTGTACTTTCTTAACAACAGTGCCTTCTTGTACCTGGCTGTGGGATGACCTAAAGTGGGAGTTCATCTACCCAGCCCAAACATGCAGGGATAATCAGCTGGAGACCACAATTAGATCTAATTGAGCTGGTGATATTTCAAGACCACAGCTCTTAACTTTTTGATGCAGAAGGCAACAAAGTCCACAGGGCTCCCAAACCACAGAATGTCAGCTCGGTGTGAGGATACTGAAGGCAAAGCCATGTGTCCACTTTGTATTGCAGCACCAACATTATTACTACCAGTGGAGTCATACCGAAGCAGAATAATGCTTATGATTTTCCCTGGTATAAGCAAGACTAAAATGGTTTGGGGCTAGTATTCCCAAGTGGAATCTGCAAATGGAATTATTATGTATTATTTATATATTTACGGGTATACCTTCACACAGCTGACATTTTAATGAATCCCTACAGGGAAGGAGTGGAAGTGATAATGAAGCCTCCATGTCAAAGCCTCTCCAGTTTTCCAGTGAAGCTGCAATACCCCTTGATTCTCCCCCAATACTTTGTCTACCTTTCCCTTTATTTATTCTGGATAGGAAAATGAAGTTGAAAAAATATAGTCAAACACATTTAAAATGTAAGATTTATAATCTTATGAACAATAAGGACATTTTCAGATCCTCCACATTTTTAAAATAATGTTTTAAATTTAGGTGTACAGACATAAGGGAAAATCTCAGCACTGGTTCTGATAATCTCTTTGCCATTTTTTTTTCCTTCTGTTAGGATATTTAGGATATGGAATCATAATTTCTATAGTCAGTGTGAAACCTGAGGACTGTCTCATTGCAGGATGAATTTTATATAGGAGTGACAGATGAGCCTCAGCTTTTGCAAAATACATTGCAAGATTCAAAGATTTTTGTTTTACCACCAGCCCTTTATACATGTAAAGCTGCTGCTCTGTGTGTCACACATCGATATTCTGGTTGTAGATTCATTAAAGTAATTTTGCTAAACTCTACGTGATTATGAATTTCCATGCTGGAGAGTCAAAATATTTTTTCTAGGTTTCAGTTAAAACTGGCAGATCATTTCTGAAGAGAATGCTAGTGAAAAATATGTTTTTGTATGTCAAATAGGTCTAATGGTTTAAAAACAGTTCAATGATGTAAGCTTTCAGGCAGGTACTTCATGCTTGTCTGAGACAATTTGTTGGGAGTAAAAGATGTACCTGTTATTCTCCCCATTAAAAATTTGCTTGAACTTGGAAAAATTAGCCTTTGAAGGAAACCTATATGTAGGTTTCATGTGTTCTCTAGATGCTTTTTGGATAGTCTTCACAGCTAAATATATTGCACTTTAATCCTTACTAAGACCTAGCAAGAAAGCCATCCAAAACTTCTAGTCCCATGACTTTCTCAGCAAATTATGCTAAAAGACAAGCAAGAATTATGCTCTGGGTTTCAGTGCAAGAGCCAGAACAATTTGAAGAGTTAGGCACTAGCTCAGGATTTTACTTCAAACCCACAGCAGGCAAAGAAGGAAAGAGAATCCAGGTGGTTCTGTTTTCACACAACCGGCATGATCTACACTTGACTTACCTGCCAGTGCTGTCCGACTATTGTTTTCAATACTGAAATGGATACCAATGCTACCAAACTGCTACCAGTTTATGTTTCTCTGGCATGCTGACAGGGATCATCACCCAAGAATCAGTTCCTGCCTCACTGAATGACACCTCAGCCAGTCTGGAATGAAAGTGTCAACATGCTGAAGCAGAGAAATCGCTGCCTAAAACAACTGCTGTTCCCTAGAGGGGCTGAAGCTTGGTTCCTGGTACAGAGAAAAGTGACTATAACCTGGGGTAAAGGGACATGGATGCCATCTTCTGCAGCTGATTTGAAATTCAGCCTTTCACATTTTCTGTTTGTGCCATAAGAGAGTAAAGCAAAATACTGTATTATCCTTAAAGAAAATGATCTAAATGAAATATTTCAGGCTGTCTTGCCAAGGAAATGGAGCCTCTGTCCTTCTTCTTCTCCACTTCTCTGCCAGTAAGTCTCCTTTATAACTTTTCAGTCTGTTAGGCAATTTAACTACAATTTGAAAGAGAAGCAGAAGTCTTAGAGACAGTTAACTGCATTTTTAAAAAATCTGCAGCTGGGAAGTGGAGAGAGACCCAGCATGAAAACCCCATTGAAAAGAGAGCAGGAAGAACTCGGATGTGATATGTTATGTGGCTTGGTAGTAGCCAGCTGCCCAATCTGCATATGCATGGATCCAGATTAGCCAGGGTATGTGTTATTTCTTGCCTGACAGATGTCAGAGGGTTTACAGAGGGAGACAGAACTATTGTGGTGGGAGTGAGGGAAGGAAATGTAGGAAATCAAACTCAATAAGCTGTGATACTCACAGGACAACTTATGTTCTTTTGCATATTTGGTAAGAAAAAATTACAAGCACTATACAGTTGTACCTAACCAAATGCTTTTCACTTTCTCTGCCAACTAATAACAACTTCAACCCTGTTGTGTAGCCTAGCTTTTATTAAAAAGGCAGATTTTGGAAATACACACAGTAGAAATTACACTAATAGTGAGTATCCTCAAAAGAGATGGGAGGGGCAGGATGAGGTAGGAAAATAAATTCAGGGTATACAGTCCCTTTTTCAGGGAACAGTGGGAGGGGTGGCAGGGAAACAAGACTCCTCCAGGTTAACAGGGCTTGACAGCAGGAGCAAAAGGGAAGGCAAGAAGATGGCAGCATTCTGTGGTCAGCATTCAAAACAGAAATGCACCTCCAAGAAATTGTAGCAATGCCTTTATTAAGTTTCTTTTTCATTTTACAGTAAATAATCCAGGCTTCCTATATCCCGGCTGTTCCACTACTCAAATCAGACACTGACTTTTACTTAGATGTTTTTGGGGTACATTATTTGCAGAAAAAGTAAATTCCTCCACCTCCTTGTCATCCTAACCCAGAGCTCTAGCACAAAAGCTAACAACAGGATGAAAAGGAAATCTACCCCGTTCCCAGCCATAGTCCTCTTTTCCCTGCCTGCATCTTCTGCCCCCACTTACATGAATGTCAGGATCTGAATATAACTATGAACTGGTTAGTCTGCTCTCACAGCACTTGGCCTGTCCCTCCAAACCAATGTTGCTGCACATCCCCCAGCATGATTGGCAGAGTCTAAGCAGGCTTCTCTAAAATACTCACCACGTTAAGTATAATTTTGTCCAGCTCATGGTCTTTCCTGCTAACCAATCTTTTCTACTGCTTTCTTGTGTGTTCATTTAAGGCAGATTTCACTATACAATATACCAGCACCCTGTGACCCTGCTGTCAGTGCCAGCTGTGCTTCTTCAGCCTCAGAAGACATTACAGCCACACGGTCTCTGACAGACTCCAGTAACTGTAATTCACTGTTTGCTCCAGCCTTTTTATATATATATGATTTTTCGTTGCCCAAATCCAGTGCAATACAGAATTCTTACAGATTCTTTGCTAAGCTTGTTCTCCTTTGGATTTAAGTTGGGACTTTACCAGAGCTGTTTAAAGATAAATTATACAGAACAGTACTGAGAACATGACTGACCATCCTAGCAGATATCAGGTTATTGTTTAACTCTACTCGCTTGTCATTGTTAGCTCCTATTTCACCGTTGAAATATAGGTACATTTTAGACTTTCTCTAGTGAAAAAGAAAGCTTGCCTTGTAGCTCTGTGGAAGAACACATAGTCACAATGATAATTTTGAGCTAGCACCTCAGTGGAAGAGAACACAGCAAGTACATTATTCTTCAGGTTATAATATCCTTGGGGCAGGAACATTTTGGGATTGTTTTAACTACTATTACTTTC